>NC_136261.1:335807465-335809965 GCF_964187855.1 Myxine glutinosa
CACACACACACACACACACACACACACACACACACACACATCCCCCCTACCCCCTCCCACACACACACCCACACCCCTCCCCCCACACACATAAACACACACACCAACCCCCCCCCTCCACATACACAAACACACCCCACCCCCAACACACACACACACACACACACACACACACACACACACACACACACACACACACACACACACACATCCACACCCACACACAAACACACATATCCACACCCACACACAAACACACATATCCACACACACCCACACACAAACACCTCGACACCCCTCCCTCCACACACCCACACATATCCACAAAAACGCACATCCCCTTCCACCCCACCCCCTCCCCCACATACACACACACACACAAACACACACACACATCTCTACACCCCCCCCCACCCCAACACACACACACACGCACACACAAATCCCCCCACTCCTAACACACACAAACACACGCGCACATCCCCCCTACCCCCACCACAGCCCTCCCCCCATACGCACACCCCTCTAAACACACACACACACCAACCCCCCCTCCCACCTACACACACACACACACACACACACACACACACACACACACACACACACACACACACACACACACACACATCCCCCCACCCCTAACACACACACAAACACACACATACATCCCCCCACCCCCAACACACACACACACACACACACACACACACACACACATCCCCCCTACCCCCACCCACACCCCTCCCCCCAAACACACACACACACACCAACCCCCCCCCTCCACATACACAAACACACCCCACCCCCAACACACACACACACACACACACACACACACACACACACACACACATCCACACCCACACACAAACACACATATCCACACACACACCCACACACACACCCACACCCCTCCCCCCCCCCACACACACCCCTCCACACACACACACACACACACACACACACACACACACACACACACACACACCAACCCCCCCCTCCACATACACAAACACACCCCACCCCCAACACACACACACACACACACACACACACACACACACACACACACACACACACACACACACACACACACATATCCACACAAACGCACATCCCCTTCCACACCACCCCCTCCCCCACATACACACACACACACACACACAAACACATGCCCACATCTCTACACCCCCCCCCCACCCCAACACACACACACATGCACACACAAATCCCCCCACCCCTAACACACACAAACACATGCACACATCCCCCCTACCCCGACCACACCCCTCCCCCATACGCACACCCCTCTAAACACACACACACAAACCAACCCCCCCCCCCACCTACACACACACACACACACACACACACACACACACACACACACATCCCCCCACCCCTAACACACACACAAACACACACATACATCCCCCCACCCAAAACACACACACACACACACACACACACACACACACACACACACACACACACACACACACACACACACACACACATGCACACACACATCCCCCCTACCCCCACCCACACCCTCCCCCCACCCACACCCTCCCCCCAAACACACACACACACACACCAACCCCCCCCCCCCCCCACCTACACACACACATCCCTCCACCCCCACACCCCTCCCCCCACACGAACACCCCTCCACACATACACCCCCCCACACACACACACACACACACCCCTCCCCCCCCCCCCACACCCACACCCACACACACATCCACACATGTCAATCCATGCACTGATTGCAGAAAAAGCCATTTTAAAAAGAAAATTAACCTGAAATTGCAGACAGAATTATTTATTTTATCTGAGAAGCTAAACGCTTCTTCTTCTTCTTCAGGCGCTCATAACTTTGAGTGAAATACGATCGAGTTAAAAATAGTCAGAATTGGAGCAAATCTGTTTCATTCGTTTGTTAATATGTCTCACCTGTTGATAATTCTGCAATTGGAATTTCATTTGTTGTTGAAATGACCGCGGGAGATCGCGTTATCGTGAGCACGTTCTGGCAGGGACAAAATGGTGTGTTTCTTCTTCTTTCAACAATAAAGACATAGCTTCGCGACCGTACATCCAATCATCTTGAAATTTTGCACACTTGTTACTCTTCATGACTTCTACTACAGTATGAAGTTTCACGTCGATCAATAAAGCGATTCAAAAGATATCCTTTTTTTTTTTTTAAATCGTTTAATTAACGATATCTGCTAAACCACGTGACCTATCGCAAATTCTAAAACGACATTTTAGTAGACTGACATGCTGAACAGACCTGTGAAGTTTCTCCTCGATTGGATCAAAAATGAGGGAGGAGCTACGTTTTAAAGGTTCATGCTTTAAACCGTCATAACTCTGCAACCATGTGTCGGATGACGTCGCCCTCGCTGACTTTTTTGTTCGTCATGGGCATGCGATTCTGCTTGCAAAGTCTGGCCTCGATCTGTTCAGCCGTTGCAGAGAAAAAGGG
>NC_136261.1:335817465-335819965 GCF_964187855.1 Myxine glutinosa
AAATTATGGAGGTGATTCCATTTCTAGTTTGAGATTTGAAAACGTCATAACTCTGAAACCACGTGTCGGATGACGTCGTGCTCGCTGACTTTTTTGTTTGTCATGGGTATTCGAATACGCATGCCAAGTTTGGGCTCGATCCGTTCAGCCGTTGCGGAGAAAAAGGGTTTTTTGTGTTTTTTCACGGAAAACAAGATGGCGGCCGAACCATGTGACGTATGACTTCGAAAATTTTCGCATTCTGAGTTTTTTTTAACTAAGCATCTGGGGGAAAAATCTCTTTTTCGGGGGAGAAAAACTGTGTTTGACGAATTCTAACCTCTTAACGTTAGCATTTTTGATATACTCAATACACATGTTTTTTGTTCCCGTTGCAGAGTTCTTTAGAATGAGCCATTCCTCAAATTTTTCCATTGAGCCGTTTCGGAGATACAGAGGGGCAAAGTTGAAGGTGTTTTACAAGATGGCGCCCATACCACGTGACCTATGACGTCATCATTAGCATTAAAAAATTCTACGAGCCTAGCCGATCATTTGATGAAAATTTCCTGTCAATCCGACCAGCGGTTGCTGAGAAACTTAATTATGAAGTTTTCGGAGGTGCAAAATAGGGTGGAAGAATAATAATAACTAGAACTGCCACTTTAAAACTGCTGGCAGTGATGACCGGTTTACTCGCACCCACTTTTGATGCAACCCCACTGTTGATACAACCCCACTTTTGATACAACCCCACTTGTGATACAACCCCACTTTCATTGGACATGCTTTGACACAACCCCCTTGGATACAACCCCGACACACACACACACACACACACACACACACACACACACACACACACACACACACACACACACACACACACACACACACACACACACATCCCCCCTACCCACTCCCACACACACACCCACACCCCTCCCCCCACATGCACACCCTTCCAAACACACACACACACCCACACACACACACCCACACATCCCTCCCCCCCCACACACACACACACACATCCCCCCTACACACACACACACACACACACACACACACACACACACACACACACACACACACACACACACACACACATCCCCCCTAACCCCACCCACACCCCTACCCCCAAACACACACACACAACCAACCCCCCCCCCCCGACCTACACACAAACACACACATACATCACTCCACCCCCCCACTCACACACACATCCCACCTACCCCCTCCCACACACACAGCCACACCCCTCCCCCCACACGCACACCCCTCCACACACACACCCACACACCAACCCCCCCTCCACATACACAAACACACCCCACCCCCAACACAAACACACACACACAAACACACATATCCACACACACACCCACACACAAACACCCCCACACCCCTCCCTCCACACACCCACACATATCCACACAAACGCACATCCCCTTCCACCCCACCCCCACCCCCAACACACACACACACACACACACATATCCGCACACACACACAAACATGCGCACACCCCTCCCCCCACGTGCACACACACATCCCCCCTACACACACACACACACACACACACACACACACACACACACACACACACACACACACACACACACACACACACACACACACATCCCACCTACACACACACATCCCTCCACCCCCACAAACACACACATCCCCCCTACACACACACACACACCCCACCCCCAACACACACACACACACACACACACACACACACACACACACACACACACACACACACACACACAAACACACAAACACACATATCCACACACACACCCACACACAAACACCCCCACACCCCTCCCTCCACACACCCACACATATCCACACAAACGCACATCCCCTTCCACCCCACCCCCTCCCCCACATACACACACACACACACACACACACAAACACGCACACATCTCTACACCGTCCCCCACCCCAACACACACACACATGCACACACAAATCTCCCCCACCCCTAACACACACAAACACATGCACACATCCCCCCTACCCCCACCACACCCCTCCCCCCATACGCACACCCCTCTAAACACACACACACACCAACCCCACCCCCCCTACACACACACACACACACACACACACACACACACACACACACACACACACACCCCTCCCCCCCCCACACCCACACACACACACACACACACACCCCTCCCCCCCCCCCCCCACACCCACACCCACACACACATCCACACATGTCAATCCATGGACTGATTGCAGAAAAAGCCATTTTAAAAAGAAAATTAACCTGAAATTGCAGACAGAATTATTTATTTTATCTGAGAAGCTAAACGCTTCTTCTTCCTCTTCTTCAGGCGCTCATAACTTTGAGTGAAATGCGATCGAGTTAAAAATAGTCAGAATTGGAGCAAATCTGTTTCATTCGTTTGTTAATATGCGTCACCTATTGATAATTCTGCAATTGGAATTTCATTTGTTGTTGAAATGACCGCGGGAGATCGCG
>NC_136261.1:335827465-336049965 GCF_964187855.1 Myxine glutinosa
GTGTTTTCACGAAAAACAAGATGGCGGCCGAACCACGTGACCTGCGACGTCATAATTACCATTAAAATATTCTACAGACCGAGTCCCTCCTATGATGAAAATTTTATCTCAATCGGCCCTATTATTGCAGAGAAAATGTTTTTTAAAGGAAATTAAAACTGAAAATGGCAAAAGCACTGGGAGATGTGGCCTGGGAGGACAAAATGGTGTGTTTCTTCTTCTTTCAACAATAAAGACTTTAGCTTCGCGACCGTACATCCAATCATCTTGAGATTTTGCAGACTTGTTCCACCCAATGAGAGCTTCATTACCTTAAAAATTCAAGTCGATCCATGCAGTGGTTCAAGAGTTACAAGCTTTTTAAAATTTAACTTCCATTATTTATTGCGGCCAAACCATGTGACTTAAAAAAACGTCTCAAGTAACGATTAAACATCCCCCCATGAGGAACAATTGTGTAAAGTTTCCACTCGATACCTCCACAAATTATGGAGGTGATTCCATTTCTAGTTTGAGATTTGAAAACGTCATAACTCTGAAACCACGTGTCGGATGATGTCGTGCTCGCTGACTTTTTTGTTTGTCATGGGTATCCGAATACGCATGCCAAGTTTGGGCTCGATCCGTTCAGCCGTTGCGGAGAAAAAGGGTTTTTTGTGTTTTTTCACGGAAAACAAGATGGCGGCCGAACCATGTGACGTATGACTACGAAAATTTTCGCATTCTGAGTTTTTTTTAACTAAGCATCTGGGGAAAAAATCTCTTTTTCGGGGGAGAAAAACTGTGTTTGACGAATTCTAACCTCTTAACGTTAGCATTTTTGATATACTCAATACACATGTTTTTTGTTCCCATTGCAGAGTTCTTTAGAATGAGCCATTCCTCAAATTTTTCCATTGAGCCGTTTCGGAGATACAGAGGGGCAAAGTTGAAGGTGTTTTACAAGATGGCGCCCATACCACGTGACCTATGACGTCATCATTAGCATTCAAAAATTCTACGAGCCTAGCCGATCATTTGATGAAAATTTCCTGTCAATCCGACCAGCGGTTGCTGAGAAACTTAATTATGAAGTTTTCGGAGGTGCAAAATAGGGTGGAAGAATAATAATAATAATAATAAGAAAAACTCTAGCAGTAATAATAGGTTACTCTCCATTTCATGGAGAGTAAACCTAATAAGAAAAACTCTAGCAGTAATAATAGGTTACTCTCCATTTCATGGAGAGTAAACCTAATTAAAACTGCGGGCAGTGATAATCCGGGGACCATACCGCTCCATCCTGATTGGACGGGTGCGTGCTAGAGTCGTTAATAACGACAGTCCAGATCCGATTCTTCAAAATTTCAACTCAATCGATCGAAAAATGAACGCAGGGATGCATTTTAAAGGTGCAGTGGCACTAACTGAGTTGCCACGAATATGGCCACGAAATTGCCAATATGGCCATCACAAAATATTTTCCTTAATCAATTGGCTCATAGCATAACCAATCTGCAAGTATCTCATCTGAAGATGTATCTCTGAGGAATTTTAATTAAATAAGTCATTTATAAATCAACGAGTTAATTTATTAAATGATTAATCAATAAATCAAAATTTTCCTTGACAGCCACATCACTTGGTCAGTGTCATGTCCAAATATCAGCTTCCTTACTCAAAAGGTGCCTGAGTTAATGTAATGTAATTACTGTAATAAGATGACTGCAATTACTGTAATGATTACTGTAATTACTGTAATTACCGGAACTGTAATTACTGTAATTACCTCAGGTAATTACTGTAATGTAATTACTGCAATGTAATAAGAAATGTAATTAATTAAATAAGTACTTCATTAATCGCTAATAATTAAATAACTCGTGAATTCTTATCCGATTTACTTAACATTTGAGTGTCCCCAAAACGTTGGAGCAAAACGTTGCAACAACGAAAGTGAAACGTTGTAGCGATGTTGTGGACACGTCAGCAAAACCCAACATTTGAATGTTCCCAAAACGTTGGAGCAAAACGTTGCAACAACGAAAGTGAAACGTTGTGGCGACGTTGTGGAAACGTTAGCAAAACCCAACATTTGAATGTTCCCAAAACGTTGGAGCAAAACGTTGCAACAACGAAAGTGAAACGTTGTGGCGACGTTGTGGAAACGTCAGCAAAACCCAACATTTAAATGTTCCCAAAACGTTGGAGCAAAACGTTGCAACAACGAAAGTGAAACGTTGTGGCGACGTTGTGGAAACGTCAGCAAAACCCAACATTTAAATGTTCCCAAAACGTTGGAGCAAAACGTTGCAACAACGAAAGTGAAACGTTGTGGCGACGTTGTGGAAACGTCAGCAAAACCCAACATTTGAATGTTCCCAAAACGTTGGAGCAAAACGTTGCAACAACGAAAGTGAAACGTTGTAGCGACGTTGTGGAAACATCAGCAAAACCCAACATTTAAATGTTCCCAAAACGTTGGAGCAAAACGTTGCAACAACGAAAGTGAAACGTTGTGGCGACGTTGTGGAAACGTCAGCAAAACCCAACATTTAAATGTTCCCAAAACGTTGGAGCAAAACGTTGCAACAACGAAAGTGAAACGTTGTGGCGACGTTGTGGAAACGTCAGCAAAACCCAACATTTAAATGTTCTCAAAACGTTGGAGCAAAACGTTGCAACAACGAAAGTGAAACGTTGTGGCGACATTGTGGAAACGTCAGCAAAACCCAACATTTGAATGTTCCCAAAACGTTGGAGCAAAACGTTGCAACAACGAAAGTGAAACGTTGTGGCGACGTTGTGGAAACGTCAGCAAAACCCAACATTTAAATGTTCTCAAAACGTTGGAGCAAAACGTTGCAACAACGAAAGTGAAACGTTGTGGCGACATTGTGGAAACGTCAGCAAAACCCAACATTTGAATGTTCCCAAAACGTTGGAGCAAAACGTTGCAACAACGAAAGTGAAACGTTGTAGCGACGTTGTGGAAACGTCAGCAAAACCCAACATTTAAATGTTCCCAAAACGTTGGAGCAAAACGTTGCAACAACGAAAGTGAAACGTTGTGGCGACGTTGTGGAAACGTCAGCAAAACCCAACATTTGAATGTTCCCAAAACGTTGGAGCAAAACGTTGCAACAACGAAAGTTCCAACAGCAAGTTCCAACAACAAGTTCCAACAACAAGTTCCAACAACAAGTTCCAACAACAAGTTCAAACAACAAGTTCCAACAACAAGTTCCAACAACAAGTTCCAACAACAAGTTCCAACAAGTTCCAACAGCAAGTTCCAACAACAAGTTCCAACAGCAAGTTCCAACAACAAGTTCCAACAAGTTCCAACAACAAGTTCCAACAACAAGTTCAAACAACAAGTTCCAACAACAAGTTCCAACAGCAAGTTCCAACAACAAGTTCCAACAAGTTCCAACAACAAGTTCCAACAAGTTCCAACAACAAGTTCCAACAACAAGTTCCAACAACAAGTTCCAACAACAAGTTCAAACAACAAGTTCCAACAACAAGTTCCAACAAGTTCCAACAACAAGTTCCAACAACAAGTTCCAACAACAAGTTCCAACAACAAGTTCCAACAAGTTCCAACAACAAGTTCCAACAGCAAGTTCCAACAACAAGTTCCAACAGCAAGTTCCAACAACAAGTTCCAAAAACAAGTTCCAACAACAAGTTCCAACAACAAGTTCCAACAGCAAGTTCCAACAACAAGTTCCAAAAACAAGTTCCAACAACAAGTTCCAACAACAAGTTCAAACAACAAGTTCCAACAACAAGTTCCAACAACAAGTTCCAACAGCAAGTTCCAACAACAAGTTCCAACAACAAGTTCCAACAACAAGTTCAAACAACAAGTTCCAACAACAAGTTCCAACAACAAGTTCCAACAACAAGTTCCAACAACAAGTTCCAACAGCAAGTTCCAACAACAAGTTCCAACAAGTTCCAACAACAAGTTCCAACAACAAGTTCCAACAACAAGTTCAAACAACAAGTTCCAACAACAAGTTCCAACAAGTTCCAACAACAAGTTCCAACAACAAGTTCCAACAACAAGTTCCAACAACAAGTTCCAACAACAAGTTCCAACAGCAAGTTCCAACAACAAGTTCCAACAACAAGTTCCAACAACAAGTTCCAACAACAAGTTCAAACAACAAGTTCCAACAACAAGTTCCAACAACAAGTTCCAACAACAAGTTCCAAACCTCAATTTCCATCCGATTTACTTGACATTCGAATGGGATTTAAATATCAAACACAGGGAGCAGAGGAAAAACACGAAAAAGCAACAGCCCTGGCTTTGCTTCCTGGAAGCTTCCTGGAAGCTTCCTGCAAAACGCTTTGCTTCTCGCAAAACGTCCGCCAATGGGAACTAGAGGGAGGGGAGGGAGAAGGAGCGGGAGCAAGAGGCAGGTAGCCGGAATGAACATGAGGGACAATGAGGGACAGTGAGGGCGTGTCGGTATGCAATTTTCATCCAATCGCCATCTTTCACAATAATTCTGGACCGGCATGAGATGGCGTTGTCTGTCATTAATTTATATTGTAATCAAACGAGTTTTAGACATGGCGGGAAAACTGAAAAAAAAAAATTTATTTATTTATTTAAAACGGGTGTACACGATTGTACACGTGTACGGACCTTACCGAACCTTACCGAACCGGCAAACAAATCGCCTCATGGTGCACTTCATGGGCCGATTCGCCTCCAGAACAGAGTAAGGCTTTTAATACCCAGCGTATAATGTACATATCCTTGCAAGCACACGAATAATAGAATCATTTAAAACGTTCCATCCGTGACTTTTACCTCGGACGGTCGTGACAAAAAATACGTTTACACTCCTTGGATTACCTATGGAATGCAAGCCCCACACACACCTCCTCCACCATGTTCAGAATTCATATTTCATAATGGACGCCATGCTTACCTTGGCGACGTCCACTCGAAATCTCAGCGGTGCCTCCAGATTGTCGGGGAAGTGGTGAGACTCAAGACGCCAATGGTCGGAAACAGGTTTTACAAAAGGTCACAACTTTATTAACTGGTTATTCACTTCATTCCATTACCAAATAATACCGTTTAACTCAATGGACCAGGTTAACTCTATCCGCATAGTCCCTCTTTCGTGGCTGCAGCGCCGAACCCGTGGTACGCGTTCATTCCGTCGGGCAGGGCTTCTCGTGGCAAGTGCTCCCTGACTCCAAGTCTCTTCTGCTTATATTGGCAAACTTCAGTTAATCCTCTGTCCGCTGAAATCGTAATCCCTTCTCCGCTGACGTTACTGGTCGCCTCACTGGCACCAGCTCGCTCTCCTCCCTGCTGGGAATTTGCTTCATCCACTTTGCATCCCGATGAAAGACAATAGTACTGGCTTGGGAATGTGTGTTAGCCCGGGGTCGTGCTAAAGCTACACAACAGGACTCCCAGCTTCGACAGGGCGAGATGCATTCCTGACATTCTTACGACCACCTGCTCGTACCTTGGTTAGTTACCAGTTCCAACCAATAAGTTACACTGAGTTACACTTCCACAGCATGGAGAGCTGAGAATAAACGAACCCTCGCCAGCAAGACCGGAAACGGAAGTCCCAAATTGCCGTCAATGGGGTTGCATGTTGAGGCTCCAAATTGCCGTTGCCAACCCGAACAACCCAAGATTGCGGCTCCCTTAGAAGCATGCACCAGGGAGGAGCAACGTTCTGTCATCCGTTTCTTGGGAAGTGAGGGTATGAATCCCAGTGAAATCTGTCGCAGAATGATAATGCAATATGGTGATGCATGTTTATTGCTGCAGCAGGTGTACGACTGGGACAGGAAGTTTAAAAGTGGAGTTTCCAGTGTGGCAGACACTGCTCCCTCGTGTCAGCCTCACACATCCAACACACCAGTAATGGTTGCAGGAGTTGAGCGCATGCTAAGGGAAAACCGTCGCATTACGCTGGATGAAGTGGTCTCCGAATTGAACGATAGCCATGGTTCAGCATACCATATCATTCACAACGTGCTGGGGTTCAGCAAAGTGTCTGCACGATGGGTGTCCAGACAACTCACACGCGAACTGAAAGAACAGCGAGTGGACGCATGTGTAGAACTTCTGTGACGTTATGAAACAGAAGGTGACACTTTCTTACAGTGTGTAGTGACTGGGGATGAAAGCTGGGTCCACTACTTTCAGCCAGAAATGTAGAGGACAAGAAAAGAGTGGCGCCATTCAACTTCACCGATGCCCAAAAAATTCCGCACACAGCCGTTCACTGGAAAAGTGATGCTGATGCTCTTCTGGGATAGCCGACGTCCACTTGTAGGGCGTTACATGCCCAGAGGGACCACGGTCACCAGTGCATCATACTGGGACCTCCTTAAAAATCATCTGAAACCAGCAATGAGATCAAAACGTCTTGGGCTACTCACTGCCGGTGTTTTGCTCCAGCATGACAATGCTCGGCCCCATACTGCCCGCAATGCAGCTGCAACAATCGAGGACCTGCATTTTGAGTGACATCCTCATCCACCCTATTCGCCAGACCCTGTTTCAGCTTATTTCAATGTATAGCCTTTGAGATATGAGCGAGAACACATTTTGGGCAGACAGGCGGATGGACGGACGGACACCATCGTGAATTTGGGGGTTTTTCTTTATAAAATTCAAGAATACTTAACACCCAACTCATTGGGTGGATTCAACTAGTTATGTGCCTTCAATGTTTACTCATTGCTGAAACTTGCAACAAATTACCTCAACGTACAAAGCATTTACTTCATCAATTTGCATGTAATTTCATCCAGTTGAAGCCAAGAAACGAATTTTCAGTCGCCATGTTAAAGTTTCATCCAGAGAAACGATTCCACAAAAGGGGGGGGGGCACATTTCGCCTCCCTTGATTTCCATACAATAAGCAATTTGATATGGTACAATCAAGGGAACTGGTACCCCTTTACTGTATATGAACTTTTCCCGAGCATTACTTGGAATGCATGCATCCATAACTTTTTTGAGGCATCATTCTGTCCATGGTTTTTGGCCTTAACATTAAATAGTGAAGAATCACTCAAAAACTTCTCGGATCCGGATCTTCATCAAAATATCATCAATTCGTCCTTGTCACACACGCAATTCCACAAATTCCACAAATTTTGATGTCATGTCCAGCAAGTTTTGTCATGTCATGTCATGTCCAAACATGTCCATGTCCAACAAAATTTCATGTCCAGCAAGTTTTGTCTCATTCCGTCCATTCCTTCTTGAAATATCGTGCTCATTGACAGACAGACAGATAGGGGTGAAAACAATCTCCTTCCACCTTCGGTGGTGGAGGAACTAGAACGGCTCTCGGTGGAGTGCACACCTCCGCCAGGCTGAAAAGTTTGTGTTTTGTATTCCATTGAGAGGCCGGATCTGATTCTGAACCTGAACCAAAATCTAATTGGCTCGTTATTGCCACCGCCCCATTCTTCCATCAAGTTTTGTTATAATCTGTCCACAACTTTGTGAAACATCATGTTACAGTGCACAATATGTCATTTTGGGTACATCTCTCAAGAGTGAAGAATCCTTCAGAAAATTGTCGAACCCAGATCTGGATTTTCACCAAAATTGTCTCGATGCGTCTTTGACAAACAATCAACCTGTCCAAATCCATCCTTATTGTTTTGCGATACCATGCTCCATATGGATTTTGGGCCTTTCACTCAGTGGTGAAGAATCACTTGAAACATTCTCAGATCTGGATCCAGATCTGGATTTTCACTAAAATCTAATCAATTCATCCTTGCTGCTTTTTACTTTTTAGAAGCAAGGACAAATTATCATCCGGTTTGTAGTTGCAGCAACGAAAATATTTAAGAACTGTTTTGTGCATATTATTTGAACTACTTTGTGGGATGACCTTTCAGATAAATTTGTCTACATCAAGTAAGTTACAGGATTTCGACATCTTTTTTTTGTCTGCAAAGTCTTGGCTCATACAATAATGATCCCATTCCAACATTATGGAGGAGGTAGAAGTTATTTTCCAGCTTGAGATTGCCCGACATCTCAGTTAAATTTGCGGCTGCTCCTTCCCCCTCAATCAACACGAAGATTTCCAAACTGTAGCTGTCGTGTTTTTCTGTGATATTTTCATCCCTGCTTTGCTGTTTGTGTTTTCATCAATCTTTCTCGTGGTAAATCGTACCTTCCTGTCTATATTGTCGAATTGGTTTTCATGTAGCTCAGGCCTACATATCGGATCGCTGGGAGCAAAATCATCTCGTTTTTGAGGTGCCTTCCCACTCCTCCCCCCTCCCCCCAATCCTCTCAATTTTGGCTTTTCTGTCTCTTTAATGTTATACCAGTCCCCCAGCTTGCTTCAAAAACCAAAAAGACTTTCACTATCCATCTTGTCCACCCCATGCACCCTCCCATACTCCCTCTTTGCTCCCCACTTCCCAGTATTTGTCCAAGTCTCTTTCTATTTTATCCTTCAACCCTGCTGTTTGTGTATCCCCCCTCTTTGTACTCTTCTTTTTGTTCTGTTGCATCATGATCCGTTCAGTGTTCTTGCTCTTCCACGAGCCTTGACCATGAATATAAAAAATAAAAAGGAGGGGGGAGGAGATCATTTGATGAAAAGTAACCACAACATGGTGTATGTAACGATACTGTTCAGTGTTGGAGTTCAGGATAGTAGACTCAGGCTGTTGGATTTAAGGAAGGCAAACTTTCAGGGAATGAGGAGAGAGCTGGGTACCTGTTGATTTGGAGAAGCGAACTCGAGGTAAGTTAGCATCAGAGAAAAGGGCAACCTTCAAAGAGCAAATATGGATGGTGTTAAGTATAATCCAGAGGCAGAGAGAACAGGATGGTGGAGCAGGGAGGGAACGAATGCTATCAATGAAAAGCAGAAGGGATTTATTATGTACGAGTATAAAAGCCCATCAAAAATAATGGGTTGGAACAGTTTATTCAACGGTACAGCCTCATGAGTGTGCCAAAGTCTGAAGCCTCGGCCTAGTGTCAAGGTGTACCTGCATCTTTTTACGTATTAAACATCATACATGTCGTGAATCATTGGTTCCATCTGAGTAATGGCCTATCACGCACCGGCACTACTCATGATGCTATTCCTGTGTCCACCGCACGGGAGGGGGGGGGGGGGGGAGGGATTCATAATACCACCTGTGCTTAAGGGGGTTTCATTCAGCTGTTCTGTGCCTTCAAGTTGGTAAGATTGCTAAAGGACGCGCTTTATATATTTGCGAATATCCCTGTAATGCCGTAATGTTAATGAAGGTGCTCTGGGATGCTTGCTTATCAGCTTTTGTGTTCTCTTTGTAGATGAGTTACATTCAGGTGAATAAAAGCTCATGTTCGGAGTTTTCCTGGTTAAGCGTTTCGTTTCATCACAATACGGACGTAAATGAACATTCTTTTAGCTCTGCACGCCTTGTATTTATTGTTTAAAATAACACTTTTGTACACCGCCATTGAGCCCCAGTGTTCAGGCCACCGTCTACAATTCTTGTAGAAGAGACATAATTACTCTTTGATGGAAAATGCTTTGCGAGTTTGTTTCATCTTCAAAAATAGACCCCAGTGAACACACATTCGTGTTAAAAGATTGCCCTTTACAAGCTTCCCTTATGAAGGGGAACAGACATCTGCACAAACACACAAACTGACATTGTGCTTTATATGGGAGATATGATAAGTATATGGCCAATGTTAAACATAATAACAGGCATTATTAAATACATAAGAGGTTACACGAAGTTTGGATGTTTTGATTAATAGCACAAGGAGATTGGTTCGTGATGAAAGTGAGACTGGAGGCCAATCGAAGGTATTTTGCTGCAACACCCACAGGAAAATATTTTCTGACCTTCAAGTCGTTCCAGGTATTTCGGACGTTTCTGGGATTACTTGTGACATATATTTGCACAAACCTCAGTTCATTGTTCATCAATGTGTCCTGCGAAACATGAGGGCAATGAACAGAGTATTGTTGCGAATATGGAATTTGGCCTCCATATCCGCTTGTAAATATTCCCCTATTTTCTCCAATACTCCCCAACTTTCCCCAATCCCCCATTCCCTAGTCCCATTGCATGTAAATAACAATCAGTAGAGCCGACCTTCCCCTTATTCCCCCATTAAATGTCGTGCCCAGGTCCACCGCACCACACGTAGACAACTTTCGGACATCTTCCTAGTTATTCTTAATCTATGTCAGTTAAGGCCTCGTTTCCATTAATTATGACTCTTCGTTGCACCAGAATGTGATTATATGGCATCAGTAGTGAGTTTAGGACCTTTCCCATACCTCCTTCCATCTTCTTCCCCAACAATTACAACAACAACAGGGGAGATGGCGGCGGAGCGGGGGAGGATGCGTCCTCACACCGGCTCGATTAGCTCCAGACCATGCGCTCCACGGGGTTACCACGAAGGGGCTCCTTGTCAGCTCCTCGTCAAGGGCGGAGCCTGGTAAACCCCCCGCACGCACCCAATGAGAAGCAACGTGCCGATTCCACGAGGCGGAGCTAACGAGCCGAGGGCATGTCACTCCCCGCCGGATATACGCGGCCACGCGCCGGATGTGACGAGAGATGCGCCTCAGCTTGGAGACTGGAGAGAGAAGCCACCGCCACCCCCAGCGCGACGATACCTCCCCGCATCTCTGGACCGGACCGAGTCGATTCTGCCTTGAGCCAAGAGTGCACCTTGAGCCATCGACTGCCTGCCTTTCCTTGCCATCAATCCCCGTATGAGTCAGCATTTTGTCCCGTTTATCTGTCGTCTGTCCGGGGTTAATATAAGAGTGTGTCTAAGTGCTTGTCTTTCTATGCTGTCCCTCTTGTAGTTGTAATCTAACCTTCCGAACGAATATAATCTCCTCCGGAGGTCTTGAGAACCGTATCCCTGGTGTCGCGTCATTTTAATCCCAGCCGTGTGTCTTTTCCTTCATTGATCTAGCGTAGCGCGATTAGTCAACGTTCGGGTATAGTCGGGTAATTTGTGCGGACACGACGGCCATTCCGCTCGGCCCACTTTAACATCAAAGTCGTGTCTGTAACAATTGGTTGTCAGGAGTTGGATTCGAACCTGGGACTAAATTTATTTAGCCCAAATTTTGGAACACCAATTGTACTATTAGAGTAACAATTGGTGTCGGGAGTGAGATTCGAGGCCCGACCAAATTTTGAAAAAAAAAAACGAATAGAGGAAAAAAAAAATTTGGTCAAAATTTGGAGCGGCCGAAATTCGTTTTGTTTTACAAAACCCGAATTTTGAAAGTCGCGCTATGGCGGATCAAGACGGCTGGGGTCCGGTTAGGGAGAGTGAAGCAGGGTCGGTCCAGGACCAAATTGAGGGACATGAGGGGCGTGAGGAGAGCGAAGCAGCGAGGGTAGCAAACGCACAAAATGGCGCCTCGCTGGTCACCGCGCCCGCGACCGTAGCAGCGCCGCCGATGGATTGGGGCCTATTTATGGAACAAATAAAGGCGCTCATGGTCCAGACAAGTGAAGACCTGAGGAATGACTTGGGAAACCAAATGGGGGTAATGGGAAACCAAATGGGGGTAATGAGGGACGAAGCGAGGGGTACCGGTGAGAAGTTAGACAATAATTTTGAGGAGTTAGACAAGAAAATTGGGAAGTTAGACAATAATTTTGAGGAGTTAGACAAGAAAATTGAGAAGTTAGACAATAATTTTGAGGAGTTAGACAAGAAAATTGGGAAGTTAGACAATAATTTTGAGGAGTTAGACAAGAAAATTGGGAAGTTAGACAATAATTTTGAGGGGTTAGACAACGGGATAAAAGAAGTGAAAAATGGGTTAATGGGGGTAGAAAATAGAATGGCTGCCCAGGAGAATCAGATAGAGGGAGTGAAAAATGGGTTAGAGGGGTTAGAAAACAGTATGGAAGGCAAATTGAGGGACATGAGGGACCAAGCGGAAAGGGAAGTTAAACAAATGGAGCAGCAGATAGAGGGGGTCAGAATGGGGGTAGAAACCAAACTGGATGCTCACAGGGAGGAAATGGAGCAGATGAGGGTGGCATCTGGGCAGGAGATGCAAGTGATGGGAGAGGAGATCAGAAGAGGAGTGAGTGAGGAGGTCGGAGGAGTGCGCGAGGAGGTGAGGCACTGTAAGGAGCGCATGGAGAAAGAGGTGAGAAAGGGGACTGTAAAATTGCAAGGTGGTATAGAGGAGTTGACGCTGGGAGTAGAACAACTGACAGTGGGACAAAAGGAGTTGGGGGACCAGGTAAAGAAGAACACAGCGGTAATAGAGGGTTTAAAATCGACACAGAAAGAGATGAAAAAGGACGTAGGGGTAATTAAAAAAGAGTGCCAGACGGTACATGAGGACCTGACGAGGAAAATGGACAAGGTGGTAGAGGTAATGGAGGTTAAAGAGCGGGAGGTGCGGGAGCACATAGAAAAAAATAAAGTGGAGTTAGAGGAAGAACTTAAAGGGGCGCACGAAGAGATGAAGGAGATGAAGCAAAAATTAGAAGAAGTGGAAGAAGGGGTGAGCGAAATTAAGAAGCGACGGAGAGAGGATAAGAAAGAGATAAAGGAGGAAGTAAAAGAATTGGTCCAAAGTCTGTGTTCGGATCGTGATGATGTGCTCATTAACCGGATGAGGGATTCGCAGGTGATGGAGGAGAAGCGAAGAGAAAGAGGACCCGGTGTAAGTGGTGACCAATATGGTCGTGCGTATGATGCGCCAGGTGATTTAATAAGCTTGGGGGTCGAGATAGACCCGGAAGTTCGTGAGAGGCCACGAGTGAGGTGTATGGCTGGTCCGGAGGGTATGGAACGAGAGGTGCGAGGTGTGGGTGAGCAAGGTTGTGGGAGTATGGAATGGGTAGCGGGTTGCGGAGGTGTGACCCATGCATCGACACCAACAGGGGTAGTTGTTGGAGGGACCGGGGAGGCACGAGAGCCCCTTGGGGGTAATGTACTGTGGGGGCCCGGCCGGTTCGGCCCCGCGCTGACCCCGCAAGGGGCGACGCACGGGGTCCGGCCGGCGGGCAACGACTCGCATACGAGGTGGTCCCACAAGGTCCCACTCGCGCCGTATGACGGCAAGAGTGATCTACGCGCGTACCTGGCGCAGTTCGACTGTGTGTGTAAGGGTAACGGTTGGGGTGAGGACGAAGGTGGAGTACACCTGGTGGCCGCATTGCGCGGCGCGGCGGCGGAGGTGCTGACGGCATTACCAGCGGGTGCTCTCACCCTGCCAGCCCTCCGCGACGCCCTAATTAATCGATTTGGAATAGAACAGCAGAGCGAGCTTGTTAAAGCTCAGCTCGCGCTGCGAAAGCGCAAGCCCCAGGAAGCCATCGGGGAACTTGCCCACGACATTCGCCGCGCAGTGGGGATCGCACATGCTAGCATGGCAGCGGATTCCCGGGAAAGCCTGGCGCTGGACCATTTTATCCAGGCCCTCCCGGATATTGAGCTCCGGCAACAGCTCGCCATGTGGCGCCCGCAGACTCTGAGCCAGGCGGCTGACGCTGCGGCCCGTTGGGAAGCAGCGAGGCCCCTGGCCCGGGGGGGCGAGCGTCTCGCAATGGCGGTCCGCCAGATGGGACCCCCGATGGAGGGCGGACCCCTTTGGGGGCCCGCCCCCGACGTGGGTCCTGACCTGGCGGGCATGGTCCGGAGGCTGGTGGACCAGCGCCTGGCAGGACCTGGACCATGGCAGGCGGCCCCGGAGGTGGCCCGCGGTGGACCACGAGCGGGTAATCCAATTCGGACCTACAGGGGGGGGAATTTGGAATTCCGGAGGCAAGCACCTTACCAGGTGAGGTGCTATACCTGCAACCGCCTGGGTCACCTGGCGCGGCACTGTCGAAACGCGCGCCGGGATGATCCCCGGCAGTTGAGGTCCTCAACTCCGCCCAGGGGGGAGCGGGTTAGCCGACCCCAGACACCCCCCCGCCAGACCCCGGGAAACTAGAAGGTGTCGGGCACGTAGGGCGGTGTTCGGCAGCAGAGGATGGAGGAGAGCCCTCATTGACGCGACAGGTCATTTATTGTGGCCAAATTGGAACCGGTAGCCTGACAATTAGATGCAAAATTGCCGGCGTGGGGGTAGACGCCGTAGTGGACACAGGAGCTAGCGCCACGATCATCAGCCCTGTGGTCCTTGATTCGAGCGCAGGTGGCTGGGATAAGATCCAGCGCCTGCAAAATTATAGTTTGCAGCTTGCTACCGGGGTGACGGCCCCGATCATAGGGCGTGGTTCTGTGACCCTCAAGTTAGGGTCGGTAAGGAGGGAGATAGATGTTTGGGTGGCGGAGGTGTGCGACCCATGTTTAATAGGGTTGGACCTGTTGACTGCCAGCGGTTGTAAAATCGACTTGTGCCGGGGGATCCTGCAGGTGGGAGTAGAAGAGCTGCCGTTAGGGGGAGTGAGCACGGCCGAGAGAGCGGAGCTGGAGGCTTCCGAGGCCGTGACCATCCCCCCAAGGGCCGAGGCGATAGTGCCGGCCCGATGGGCAGCTCGCCCAACATGGCAGGAGTCCTGCGGCCTGGTCGAACCGGTGGCAGCGCAGTCCATACCGGGTTTAATCGTGGGCCGCACCCTTGTAAAAACGGACGGACCGGTAGTGGCCGTCCGAGTAATAAATATGAGTACAGAACCACGCACTATAGTAAGGGGCACGAGGGTAGCTGGCTGCACCCCCGTTGAGGAAGTCGCGACAGTGAGGGGCGAGAACGTCCAGCCGAGCCGACCCCGGGGGGAGCCTTCAATAACAAGTAGGAATTGGCCCGATCCCATTTGCGAGATGGTAAATCGTAGCAGCATAGAGTTGGGAGGTACCCAGAGGGAGGCCTTACACCAACTGGTTGGGTCCCATTTGGACCTCTTCTCCCTGTCCACCGAGGATATTGGACGTACGGGCCTGGTGAAACATCAGATCCACACCGGTGAGGCCCGGCCTATTCGTCAGGCCGCCCGACGGCTCCCTTGGAGCAAGAGGGCGGAAGCTGACGAGCAGGTTGAAAAAATGCTCGACGCAGGTGTGATCGAGCCCTCGGGAAGTCCTTGGATGTCACCTGTTGTGCTGGTCAAAAAGAAGGATGGGACCACGCGGTTCTGCGTGGACTATCGCCAGCTAAACAACGTGACACTCAAGGACTCATATCCCCTGCCAAGGATTGATGACACCCTCGATGCCGTTGCGGGCTCAAATTGGTTCACAACTTTGGACCTCAAGAGTGGGTATTGGCAGGTGGAGATGGATAGGGCAGGGAAGGAGAAAACGGCATTTTCCACAGGTAAGGGACTGTATCAGTTTACTGTGATGCCGTTTGGTTTGTGTAACGCCCCCGCCACCTTTGAAAGATTGATGGAGCATGTACTAGGCGGCATGCCATGGCAGTCATGCCTGGTGTACCTGGATGACGTCCTGGTACATGCCCAAACGTTCCCCCAGGCAGTAGCTAATTTGGACCAGGTGTTCGGGTGCCTCAGACAGGCAGGGTTGAAGCTGAACCCGAGTAAGTGCACTTTGTTTGCAAGAGAGGTGGCCTATCTAGGTCACGTGATTGGCCGCGAGGGGGTAAAAACAGACCCAGACAAAATTAAAGCGGTAGAGGAGTGGCCCGCACCACGTACCATCAAAGAGGTGCGGGGATTTTTGGGACTCTGCTCCTACTACCGGCGCTTTGTGGCGAAATTTGCGGAGTTGGCCCGTCCCCTCCACCGGCTTACGGAGAAGGGGACGCGATTTAATTGGACACGGGAGTGCCACGAGGCCTTCCAAAAATTGAAGGGGTGTCTAACATCCGCACCCCTTCTAGCTTACCCCACTAGTGACGGGACATTTACCCTGGACACGGATGCGAGCCAGGAAGGATTGGGCGCAGTTTTGTCTCAGACACAGGAGGGCGTGGAGAGAGTGATTGGTTATTATAGTCGGGCCTTAAGTAGGCCCGAGAGAAATTATTGCGTCACTCGCAAAGAGTTATTGGCTATGCTGGCTGCCATGAACCATTTCCACCCGTACTTGTACGGGCGGAAATTTTTGGTTAGAACTGACCATTCCTCCTTGCAATGGCTCCTTCGGTTCAAGGAACCGGAGGGCCAAATTGCAAGGTGGTTGGAAAAGTTGCAGCAGTACGATTTTGATGTGGCCCATAGGGCCGGGAAGGCCCATGGTAATGCGGACGCACTCTCTCGGCGTCCTTGTCTGGGAGAAAACTGCAAATTTTGTGCGAGACACGAGGAGAGGGAACAATTGGGCGATTCGGACCCGACCCTCGTTGTCCGGGCAACCCGGGTGAGAGGGCCAATTTTGCCACTAACTGCAGATGAGGAATTCGGAACTTTGGCATGGAGCACGGCCCAGCAGGAGGATCCTGTCCTGGGGCCAGTGTTCAATTGGGTCAAATTGGGGCAAAGACCAAAGGGGGAAGAGGTCACCCCCCTCGGGGCACAAACAAAGGCATATTGGGCTCAGTGGCAGACCCTGGAATTGAAAGGCAACATCTTGTATCGCAAGTGGGTGGAGGTTCCCTCTGATCGAACTTCCTGGCTGGTGATAGTCCCTGACAAATTCAAGAACGTCATATTGCAACAGGTGCATGGTACCCGCTCCGGCGGCCATTTGGGCAGGACAAAGACAATATCTCGGGTCCGCCGGAGGTTCTATTGGGTGAATATGGGGCGCGACATACAGGACTGGTGTCGGAGATGCGACGCCTGTTCTGCCAAAAAGGGACCAGCACGGAGGATGAGGGCCCCCCTTCAATTACATCAGGTGGGGGCCCCCCTTGAGCGGGTGGCTATGGATATTCTAGGACCGCTGCCCCGCACCCACCAAGGTAATAAGTATATCCTCGTTGTGATGGACTACTTCACCAAGTGGCCGGAGGCTTACGCCCTCCCCAACCAAGAAGCAGGGGTGGTAGCGCAGGCCTTCGTGGAAGGATTTGTGTGCCGGCATGGGATTCCACAGGAGTTGCACACCGACCAGGGACGAAATTTTGAGAGCAAATTACTAAAAGATGTGTGCAGTCTCCTGTCAATTCGAAAAACCAGGACAACGCCTTTAAGACCTCAATCTGACGGGATGGTGGAAAGATTCAACCGAACTTTAATCCAACAACTGGCACTGTTCACCACCACCCGTCAGGATGACTGGGACGAACATCTCCCTTATTTGCTCATGGCCTACCGAACCAGCCAGCACGGGGCCACCGCATGCAGTCCAGCGTTGCTTATGTATGGGCGGGAGTTACGGGCTCCCGCCGACTTGCTATGCGGTCCCGTGCCAGACACAGTGGTTAACCCGCCGAGGGAGGGGTACGCACGTCACCTAGAGGAAGGCATGGAGCTAGTCCATGCCTTCGCCCGCCGCCAACTCCATCTGGCGGGGGAAAAGATGAAGCGCAGGTACGACGACCGGAGCCAGGGGAGTCAATACGCTCCGGGGATGAAGATTTGGTTCTTTAATCCCCGGAGGCGGAAGGGAAGGTGCCCAAAACTCACCTCCCCCTGGCAAGGCCCAGGAGTCGTCCTGTCGCAAATCTGTGACGTGGTCTTTAAGATCAAAATGGGGCCACGAGCCCTCCCTCGGATCGTCCACGCCGACCGGATAAGACCTTACACCGGCGAGCAGGCGCCCCCGTGGATTGCCTCGGCTTTAGATGCCGAGGCGGGACCCAGTACCTCTGAATAAGGGGGGCTTATTAGTGCCAGAGGACTGGGGGATTGAGGAGCGATAGGCCCGGTGGGAGAGGGTGGCATCCCTGCCACCCTTCCCATGGTGTGGGGGCAAAGGAGCAATAGCTTATGGGGTGTATGGCAGTGAAAACTAGCCCGGGTGGGTTAGGATATTGTGTGTAGGGATCTAGCGAAGATGACAGTAGGTAACGTTAAGGTTAGTTAGTGACTGATACCTGTAGTGGGGACGCAGGTAGTTTAGTATGGATGATAATGACGTGGGAGCGCAATAGTTTAAAGGGACGACTGGGAAGCGCAAGTGTCCGAAGGGAGTAGTTAGCTGAGATGATGCCGTGTTTGTGAGAATTGAACAGGTGTGATTGCACAGGTGTGCAACTGGACAGGTGTGTGGAGCAGTGTATGAGTAGTGAGTGTGTGGATCAGCGCGAATGCGCTTGGGGAGAGGAGGGTGCAGGTGGCACCAGGTGTGAGAGCACAGGAGTGCAGGTACAGGTGTGTGGAGAGAGTTGGAGTGAGTGGTACGGAGTGGTGTGCATGGTGCGAAGGTGTGGATGGGGGAAGAGTGGACCCCTTTCACGAGTACCCGGGGCGGGTAGTGTAAGTGTTAGGTAGAGGGTGCAGGTAAATTGTGGTTGGATATTGGCATTTGTGGTGCGGTTGCAGAATGGTGTTGTGAATGGGTGCATTAGTGTTGTGGAAATGGCTGGGCGTGTAGCCTGTTAGTGTGTGTAGTTGGTTGGGCACTCCACCACTGTGAGGATGTCGGCCAGGTGAGGCCGCAGGTGGGCTCTGGGAGCCGGTAGAGTTGTGAGTGGGTGCCTGAGGATCCCGGGTGTGGATCGGGTAGCCCAGTGCCAGAGAGGGCACCGAGTGGGGAGAGCGCCAGAGGGCCTGCCCCAGGTAGTTAGGTTAGGGTAAGGAGCAGGTAAGCTCGGAGGCAACTGCAGTGGTGGAGGTGTGCAGGTGGGTAGACCCACTGGGAGAGGTACACGCCACAGCCCAGAAATTGTGCGAGGGCACCGGGAGATGAATCGGGGGAGTGAGACCCCAAATTGAAGAGCACCACAGTTGGCCAATGGGAATTGGTTTTTAGAACCAATAGAGTAAGAGGGCCAATGGTTTGGCCGGAGAAAGACCCCGGGTAGTGTAAAGTTGTTAAAGTCATTTAGGAAATAGTTAGGATTGATGAACCTGTCGCACCATACGCAGCCACTTACCTGTGGTGATGATGATGACTCCACACCTGTGTTTTCTTTGTTTTGTTGCAGGAAATGAGATTGCTGTGAGGATTTGTGAGACGCATCACGACGTGGATGAGACATTGGGGTGATTCCATCTCTCCCTCCCTAGGAGGGACTGATGATGAATTGGTAATGGCAAATTTTGATGTTGAGTTGAAAATGGCAAATTTTGATGAGAGTTGAAAATGGCAAATTTGATTGGTTAGGAGGGAGAGAAGACGAATTTGGTTTATGGGAGGAACGGGGAAGACAGTAGGGATGTTTGTTGATTTGTAAAGTAGATGTTTATGGGTAGTGTTGTGTTTTGTGGATACAGTAAGGGGTAAGGGAGGGGCCATGTAGGTTACCTGGTGGGGGGGGGGGGCGTACGATAGGAACGTACCTGTCTCACCTGGTTCCCATGTGCCCCCAGTGTGCATCACCTTACATTGCGTGCACTTTTGCGCCCTTACCACCTTACTCACTTGTTTCTTCTTTTGTCTCCCACCTCCGAGGATCTGGCTTTGGGGTAGAGAGAGAGGAGAGAGAGGTGCTGGCTGCGCAGTTGTGGGCCTGCACTTTCGCTGTTTGCTGCCGGGATCGATACACCATATGGACCGCAATGTTTGTGGCCACCCACAATGGACCGCAGTTCGTTTGCGGCCAAGCACCACCCGGGGATGGACCTATGGGTCAACGTGGCACCTATGCCATAAAGGTGAACCACTGTTAATTAACACCAAGTGCACCACAAGAAGAGCAAGAGACACCTGCAGGGTTAGGGGTTGTCGCATTTATTTTTAATCATTGAACAATGGTGACTGCACCGATTGGTGGTGGGGTGGTGCTTTTGATGCTGGGATGGGGTGCTCTGCACGTTATTAAAGGCCGTCGGCCACAGAGCACTCGTGGGTTGGTGTATCGATGTTGGCAAGCGCGCTCTCTCTATGCATAACATCTGCATGTGTTCCTCCAAAAACAGGTCCTGGATCGTAGTGTAGATATCAGCGTAATCTTGTAAATAATGCTCCCTACCGGCTGTATGTTTAGTTTGAGAATTCTTTCCGGATTCGGTTATCCTGTGGGTGTGTTTCTGTGAGGAGAAGGGTGCAACGTCGCAGGGGGACATATTTACTCATTTGTGAATATCTGTAAAACTGTCGCACTCAGGGTAGAGTTAATAGTAGAGGGAACTACATTGCGTGCCACACTAAAGTAGGTAAAAATTTATCGGGTCGGGACGCCCCGAGGGTAGAGAAGGGTGCAATGTTGCGAATATGGAATTTGGCCTCCATATCCGCTTGTAAATATTCCCCTATTTTCTCCAATACTCCCCAACTTTCCCCAATCCCCCATTCCCTAGTCCCATTGCATGTAAATAACAATCAGTAGAGCCGACCTTCCCCTTATTCCCCCATTAAATGTCGTGCCCAGGTCCACCGCACCACACGTAGACAACTTTCGGACATCTTCCTAGTTATTCTTAATCTATGTCAGTTAAGGCCTCGTTTCCATTAATTATGACTCTTCGTTGCACCAGAATGTGATTATATGGCATCAGTAGTGAGTTTAGGACCTTTCCCATACCTCCTTCCATCTTCTTCCCCAACAATTACAACAACAACAGGGGAGATGGCGGCGGAGCGGGGGAGGATGCGTCCTCACACCGGCTCGATTAGCTCCAGACCATGCGCTCCACGGGGTTACCACGAAGGGGCTCCTTGTCAGCTCCTCGTCAAGGGCGGAGCCTGGTAAACCCCCCGCACGCACCCAATGAGAAGCAACGTGCCGATTCCACGAGGCGGAGCTAACGAGCCGAGGGCGTGTCACTCCCCGCCGGATATACGCGGCCACGCGCCGGATGTGACGAGAGATGCGCCTCAGCTTGGAGACTGGAGAGAGAAGCCACCGCCACCCCCAGCGCGACGATACCTCCCCGCATCTCTGGACCGGACCGAGTCGATTCTGCCTTGAGCCAAGAGTGCACCTTGAGCCATCGACTGCCTGCCTTTCCTTGCCATCAATCCCCGTGTGAGTCAGCATTTTGTCCCGTTTATCTGTCGTCTGTCCGGGGTTAATATAAGAGTGTGTCTAAGTGCTTGTCTTTCTATGCTGTCCCTCTTGTAGTTGTAATCTAACCTTCCGAACGAATATAATCTCCTCCGGAGGTCTTGAGAACCGTATCCCTGGTGTCGCGTCATTTTAATCCCAGCCGTGTGTCTTTTCCTTCATTGATCTAGCGTAGCGCGATTAGTCAACGTTCGGGTATAATCGGGTAACTTGTGCAGACGTGGTCATACCAAACCGCTCGGTAAATAACATCTAAGCCACGTCTGTAACAGTATTATTTGCAAAAGATAAAATGAACAGAGATCTCACCGCAGCTTTCACTAGCAGTGTTAATGACCATGCTGACCGCTACAAATATGTTCTTAGCAACTTGTTGAATGTCCATGTACCTGCCACGTCACAATCTGTGAAGATTCGTTCGCACACGCTTTGGTATTTTCACTAAATGAAGTGTGAGAAACAAAAACTCAGAGAGCTGGAAAACAAGTGGCATTCCCCCAGGTTGGAAATAGATCGTGACCTCCATTAGTTCTGTGTTGTTGTCCACAACAACCAAATGAACGACTACTGTGGCAACAACCAAATTAAGTGGTAGATAGGTCGAGTGGTACATGGATATTGGTACGATTGTGCAGGCTTGATGGGCCTCAAGGCCTCCTCCTTCGCGAGGTGGTGGAGGGGGGGGGGGGGGGGATTAGATAAGTGGCGAAAAATTGTTGGTGGTTGAATTCAGTTAAACGATATGAAAATCACATTCAAATTCCAAGTCAATCGTATGAAAATTGAGGATTTTAGAGATTAGAAAAAAGTGGTTGACCTTTGGCCAATGTTGACCTTTTGGCCTACGCTGATTTCAAAATAATTCTTTGTTGAATTCAGTTAGCTGATGTGTAAATCCTTTTCACATTTCAAGTCAATTGGATGAAAATTCAGGATTTTAGAAATTCAAAGAAAGTTGTTGACCTTTGGCCTATATTGACCTTTTGGCCTACGCTGATCTCAGAAATAGTTGGTGGTTGAATTCACTTCACCAATATGTAAATCGTATTCAAATTTCAAGTCAAACGGATTAAAATTGAGGATTTTGCTAATTCGAAAAAAAATGGTTGACCGTTGGCCTATGTTGACCTTTTAAACTTTTGACTTCAAAAATATATATAGCATTTTGTCAGACAACGAACTCTACCATTTGGTGAAGTTTCGTGAAGATCGGTTTAAAATTGTGACCTGTAGGCAGGTATAAGTGAGCGGACAGACAAACATACAAACCGTAGTGATCAACAAACTTGCAAAGAATTTTTTTTTGTTTTTGCCAAGTAATGAAAAATCACTCAAAGAGTGACACTTGGCAAAACAGAACAAAGTAGCATGGCACACAGTGGAGCATCCATTTGCCTTGAAAAATAATTAGTGGTTGAATTCAGTGACCTGATATGCAAATCGTCTTCAAAGTTTAAGTTAATCGGATGAAAAGTGACAATTTTAGAAATTCGGCCTATGTTGACATTTTGGCCTATGTTGACCTCAAAAATAGTTGGTGGTTTCTTTCAGTAAGCTGATATGAAAATCCTTTTCAAATTTCAAGTCAATCGGATGAAAATTGAGGATTTCACAAATTTGAAAAAAGTGGTTGACCTTGTGACGGATTTGGACCTCAAATAGTTGTTGGTTGAATTCAGTTCACAGATATGTAAATCCCATTCAAATTTCAAGTGAATTGGATGAAATTTGAGGATTTTAGAAATTAGAAATTGTTGTTGACCTTTTGCCTATGTTGACCTTTTGGCCTGTGCTGATCTCCAAAAAAAGTTGGTGGTTAAATTCAGTTAGCTGCTATGAAAGTCCGATTCAAACTTCAATTCAATTGGATGAAAATTGAGGGTTTTAGAGATTCGAAAAAAGTGGTTGACCTTTGGCCCATGTTGACCTTTTGGCCGAAGCTGATCTCAAAAATAGTTGGTATTTGAATTCAGTTGGCTGATATGTAAATCGTATTCAAATTTCAAGTCAATCGGATGAAAATTGAGGATTTTAGGAATTTGAAATGGTTGTTGACCTTTGCCCTATGTTGAACTTTTGGCCAATGCTGATCTCAAAAATATATGGTGGTTGAATTCAATTAGCCGATATGTAAATCGTATTCAAATTTCAAGTCAATCGGATGAAAATTGAGGATTTTAGGAATTCGAAAAAAGTGGTTGACCTTTTGACCTCAAAAATATATAGGAATTTGTCAGACAGACAAACACACAAACACACACACAAACACACACACACACACACACACACACACCCACACACAAACACACCCACACACAAACACACCCACACACAAACACACACACAAACACACACACACACACACACACACACAAACACACACACACACACAAACACACACACACACACACACACACACACACACACACACACACACACACACACACACACACACACACACAAACTGGAGTGATCCAGATACTTGCAAAAAAAAAAAAACAACTGCCAAGTAACAAACAGACTCAAATGCAATTCCCTCTCCTTGGCATGAATAATTCATTGCATATACCGATGACACCAAAGGTAGGATAAATGAAATTGGTGTTGCATTAATTTGCTAATGTGTTACTTAGCCTGTTGGAGTGGCCGTGCACTTGTTGTACCATTGTAGAATGCGCTTGTACCTATCATTGAGAGAGGCAAGGACCTTTTGTTGCTCTTTCAGTGTTAGGATTGGAATGCGGGGAATTTTTATTTCTTCCGCCTGATATCGAAACGTAAGAGCAACATGTTCAATGTAGTTGTTAAACGGCCTGTCAACAACATGGAAACACCACGAAAGAGGCAGCGCACAGCACGCAGGACACTGGTGTCAGACAGCACGGTGTCGACGCATCTGGGAGCACATAGAGTATAGTGGGTGTGGACGCATGTCGGAGGAGACAGGACAGAGGAAGGTGTGCACGCCCGACAGGAGAAGGCATGTTGCTTTTGTTACGTATTCGGCCCTAATGATGATTGTTATGATTACTGTTGTTGGTTCGAAGTATCCTAGATATTTTGCTTATGGTGACTTATGGGAAAGGGTTGTTGTGGGTCGAAGAATTAAAATCCCTCCTGGTGAAATGTGGCCGGAAATCCGGATCGAGACCGGAAGAGGTGGAGCAAAGAAAAGGAGGTGGGGAGAGATCGTGAAAAACGTGTTCTGATTGCAGCTCCAGACCGAGCAGTCGCACGTGTTCTGATTGCAGCTCCAGACTGAGCAGTCGCACGTGTTCTGATTGCAGCTCCAGACCGAGCAGTCGCACGTGTTCTGATTGCAGCTCCAGACCGAGCAGTCGCACGTGTTTTGATTGCAGCTCCAGACCGGGCAGTCGAACATGCAGGACAAGAGAGCTTTGCCCTTGAAAAGGAGTCCGCATGATAGGCGAGCGCCGAATTGCTGCGGCGCCTGCGTAGTCGGGTATCCTCGTAGAGGTTGCCGAATATCCTCACCTCCCAACCCAGGTGGAAGAGAAAGCTGACTGCCATCTTCGCCCTGCGCATCACCGGCCGTGACCGGGTTTTTGCGGCGCGTCGACCGGGCGTTACTCTCTGGCGACGGCTGAGCAACCTACAAGTCCACGGCTGTAGGAGGGTTATTGAGGAGACTCGCGGATTGAACCGCAACCGGGTACTGACCCGAAATCGTCTTTGGGAGGTTTCCCATTCTACCGCTATCGTGCTGGGGATTGGACCACGGGACCTGCGGGTTGGTTCGATCGTCTCCGCTTCCCCGGACTGGAATCGGAAGCCGATTCCACGATCGCTGGAGCGAATCGACGTCGCCTTGGAGGCGTACAGGGACATTGGGGCAAGGGCCGTGAGTTTGGGGGGGTTAACGGGCGGTAAGGTGGTACCACCTGTAGATAGGAATTATATGTGGAAGTGCTGTATTAATTGGGTCGTGATTCCTGTGTGGGATTTATAATATATTGTGGTTTGTTCGTATCCCTTGGTGTGGACTCGTTGATTGATTGGCTGGTTTTCACACAAGGACAACACATCTTTCTGCCGGGGACTCGATAGGGGAGGAACCCGTAACAGAAATTGGGGGCTCGTCCAATTCATATTCGTGGACTCGCAATTGGGTCTGCGTCCGGGAGCTGAAAAATTCCTAAATTTAGTCCGGGAAAGAATTCCCAAGTTTGGAACTTTTTCCAAATTCCCAAATTTTTCCCAAAAACAAACAACAACAAAAAAAGAAAGAAAAACTTTTGGTTTTGTTTGTTGGAAAATTTTTGTGTGAAGGTTAAGAGGTGATAACGGATAGTCACCATGGTGTTTGATGCAGAAAAGTTTCCGGCGTCCCCTAGTGAGGCACAGTTCCAAGCGTTAAAAAAATCGAAACTCTTGATATTGGCCAGACATTTTAACTTGGAGGTCCGAGTTAATATGAAGAAAGCAGAGATGCAGACATTGGTGATAGAAGCTCTGGTGGGACAGGGCACATGGACAGAGGTAGCCTTGGATTGGTTACCCGAGCAACAAGAAAATGTGGAGCTCCGGAAACTGGAGATGCAACTGCAGAGCCAGGAAAGGTTAAAAGCAGAGGAAAGGAAGGCAGAAAAGGAAAGAGTAAAACAGGACCGAGAACTTGAGGAAAAAAGAATAGACCAGGAACGAGACCTCGAGGAAAGAAGAGCAGGGGAAAGAGCGGAGGAAAGAAGAGCCGAAAGGGAGTTAAAGGAACGTGACATGGAGCTTCAGAAGGAAATTAAACTCAAGGAGGTGGAGTTAATGAGAGAACGGGGAGAGGTACCATCCATGCTAGCTGGTTCGACACCTAGTCAGAACACCTGGGATGTTGGCAGACATGTGAGGCTGGTCCCACCCTTCAATGAGAATGAGGTAGCCAAGTTTTTTCCCCACTTTGAGAAAGTGGCTCGACAGTTAAACTGGCCTGAGGAGTACTGGTCCATACTAGTGCAAAGTGTTCTGGTGGGTAAGGCTCAAGAGATTTATTCGGCTTTACCGTTGGACCAGTGTGCAGATTATGAGGTATTGAAGAAACACCTTCTCAAAGCCTATGAATTGGTCCCGGAAGCTTACCGGCAGAAATTCCGGAATGCCAGGAGGAGTGAGAGTGAGACCCACGTGGAGTTTGCCAGAGTGAAGGAAACCATGTTTGATAGGTGGTGTGATTCAAAAGATGTCGGGAAAGACTTCGAACTATTGCGACAATTGATCCTGGTGGAGGAATTCCAACAGTGTGTCCACGAGGACATTAAAGTTCATCTGGAGGAAAGGAAGGTACCAAAGCTGTATGAGGCAGCCACCATGGCAGATGACTATGCATTAACACACAGGATGGGGTTCCGCAACCCGAACTTCTCGCCCAGGCCTAGCCAGGGGAGCTATGGTACATCAGGGGCGGAGAATTAGAATCCATGGGGGCGGCCTCGAGAGGATTATGGGGACCACTCTGATACCACCACTTTTCGAAATCAGAAGACTATGGGCCCAAGACAGCCTTATCTTCCATGGCGCTCGAGACAGACCATGAGGTTCCCCCTCCGGGCCTACTTGCGCCTTTTGCCGGAAACCTGGACACTTGATGTCCCGTTGTTACCTCATGAAAAGGGAAAACCCAGAGCGGAGTCCGACTAGTACAACTCCGAATGCGATGGCAAACGTAAGAAATCGCCCACAGAAGAGTTACCAACCATTTATTTATGAGGGGTTTGTCTCACTAGAGGGAGACTTGACTAACCCAAGACCTGTTAGGGTATTGAGGGACACAGGAGCACATCAATCCTTAATGCTTGAAGGCATTTTGCCATTGTCGAAGAGGACAGCAACTGGTGATAGTGTTCGGTTACAAGGGATCGGTGGCTGTGTTAGTGCTCCACTTCATGTCATCCATTTGGAGTCTGATTTGGTGTCAGGACCGGTCACCATCGGTTTACAAGCCACGCTTCCTGTAAAGGAAGCATCTGTGGTTATCAGGAATGATTTGGCCGGGGGTCAAGGTTATGGTAAACCGAGGGTTGGTAAACAGCCCAGCAGGGAAAATCACACCCCACCAGCTCGGGGATGGCGACACAAGTACCAAGTTATTTGTAGGGGGACTGAACTTCAAAACAGAGGAGGAAGTTCTGACCTCTGTCTTCAACAGATATGGGCCGCTTGTGGACGTGCGTTTGGTAAAAGACAGGGAAACGCAACAGTCAAGAGGGTTCGGTTTTGTCACGTTTGCAAGCACAAAAGACGCCAGAGAGGCAGAGAAGAATTGGAATGGTAAGGATTTGGAGGGTCGGACCATAACAGTAGGGAAGGCATTTTGTAGGCGTCGGGAGGTCTACAGAAGAGGACAACTTGGCAGTAGTTTTGGTGGTGGCAGCAGCCGATATTACTATGGAGGCTCCCAGAGTTACGGCATCTCCCGAAAGAATGATTGTCAGAGCACTGGCCGAGAAGGAGACCGCCAGTCAGGTGACTACTGTGACAAGTGGTCCCACCGTAACTGTTAGGAGTCCGGAGAAGTTGAAGCATTAAATACGGCGGGGCCGCCGAGCCCAGACTCCTACACGGACTAACTGTGAATGCCACGTTCTTAAAGGCATCCATGTAATGAACTTTCCTCCCCGGACTAACCGTGAACTCCACATTCCTAAAGGCGTCCATGTAGTGAATACTCAGCTTGGCCTCCCGGAAAAAGTGCTATCGAGTTGTTTAACTTTGGGGTTTTGGTCACCACCCCTTAACCTTCATTCAAGAGAAACTAGAAGTTGTTGATGCTTGGTCCAGAGGGAATTAGCTTTGGGAAAGTTCTGGGGGTTGTGTAAAATTTTGTTGCTCTATTTTTGGGGAAGGTTGAATATTGTTGCCCACAGGGATTGCTGATTTGGGTTGTGAATTTACTTTTGCCTGTTCAAAGAGGGCATGCAAAGAAAGTTTTCGCGGTGTTCCAACTTTCTTTCTTGAGGGGGGGGAAGTGTTACGTATTCGGCCCGAATGATGATTGTTATGATTACTGTTGTTGGTTCGAAGTATCCTAGATATTATGCTTATGGTGACTTATGGGAAAGGGTTGTTGTGAGTCGAATAATTAAAAGCCCTCCTGGTGAAATGTGGCTGGAAATCCGGATCGAGACCGGAAGAGGTGGAGCGAAGAAAAGGAGGTGGGGAGAGATCGTGAAAAACGTGTTCTGATTGCAGCTCCAGACCGAGCAGTCGCACGTGTTCTGATTGCAGCTCCAGACCGAGCAGTCGCACGTGTTCTGATTGCAGCTCCAGACCGAGCAGTCGCATGTGTTCTGATTGCAGCTCCAGACCGAGCAGTCGCACGTGTTCTGATTGCAGCTCCAGACCGAGCAGTCGCACGTGTTTTGATTGCAGCTCCAGACTGGGCAGTCGAACGTGCAGGACAAGACAACTTTGCCCTTGAAAAGGAGTCCGCACGATAGGTGAGCGCCGAATTGCTGCGGTGCCTACGTAGTCAGGTATCCTCGTGGAGGTTGCCGAATATCCTCACCTCCCAACCCAGGTGGAAGAGAAAGCTGACCGCCATCTTCGCCCTGTGCATCACCGGCCGTGACTGGGTTTTTGTGGTGCATTGACTGGGCATTACTCTCCGGCGACGGCTGAGCAACCTACAGGTCCGCGGCTGTGGGAGGGTTATTGAGGAGACTTGCGGATTGAACCGCAACCGGGTACGGACCCGAAATCGTCTTTGGGAGGTTTCCCATTCTACCGCTATCGTGCTGGGGATTGGACCACGGGACCTGTGGGTTGGTTCGATCGTCTCCACTTCCCCGGACTGGAATCGGAAGCCAATTCCACGATCGCTGGAGCGAATCGACGTCGCCTTGGAAGCGTACAGGGACATTGGGGCATTGGGGCATCATTGCTTCGGATATGAAATCTTTCCTCTTCTCCAATGGCTTGATCTCTGATCATCAATTTGGTTTCAGACCAGGTCACTCTACTCTGGACATGCTGCTTCTGCTGTCTCAACAATGGATGGAGGTCCTCAATGCCAAACAGGAAATCAGAGCTGTCTCCCTTGACATATCACGTGCCTTCGATACGGTCTGGCACCCAGCTCTGTTCACCAAACTCTCCTCCTATGGTATCCATGGAAATCTCCATGCATGGCTTGCGGACTTCCTCTCTGGTCGTTGTCAACGTGTGGCCCTGAATGGATTTCTCTCATCTCCCCTTCCTGTTCAGGCTGGAGTTCCCCAAGGCAGTGTGCTGGGCCCTGTGCTTTTTCTGGTCTTTATCAATGATCTCTCCGACTCTTTGGAAAATCCTCTCTATCTCTTTGCTGATGACTCCACTCTCTGCCGCTCCATTCCTCTTCCAGCAGATCAGCAGTCTGCAGCCTCCTCACTCTCTAAAGACCTGGACAAAATCACAGACTGGTCAAACAAGTGGAACATGTCTTTCAATCCTGACAAATCTCACACTCTTACTATGTCTCTCTGAAAAGATCGACTGGACAACCCTCCCATCTACATTCTCAACAATCCTCTCCAAGAAGTTCTGTCGCTCAAGCTTTTGGGTCTCACTATCTGCCATGATCTTTCTTGGGAAAACCACATTTCCAAGCTGGCCTCCAAAGCCAGTCGCCGACTGGGCATCCTCCGTCGTGCGAAGTCCTTCCTAGGCACACCTGAGCTCCTCACCACATACAAGGCTTTCATCCGCAGCTCAATGGAATACTGTTCTCCCCTATGGGCTGGTGCTCCTGCCTCACACCTGGCTCGGCTTCACGCTGTTGAATCCAAAGCTTTCCGAATCATTGGAATCTCCCGCGATGAAGCTATCTCTGAGGGCCTTTCACTCACTCACCGCAGGCAGGTCGGTGGTCTTTCTGTCTTCTACCGACTCCTCTCCGGCCTTGCTCCCCCAGCTCTCTCTCTGTGCTCTGTCCCCCAAATATTCCTACAGGTCGCACAAGATCTGCCAGCCACCCTCTGATGGTTAAACTGCCAAAATCTCGGCTCTCTGCTCACCTTCACTCTTTCATTCCTCTTTTCTCCCGCCTCTGGAACAAACTCCCACACTCACTTCAATCACACTCCTCCCTCCAGGTCTTTAAAACAGCTGTTCACCACAATCTCTTATCTTCCCCCATTCAAAACCTTGATCTTTTCTACCCCCACTAATTCACCACAGATCCACCTTGTTTGAAATTCCAACTTCTTTCCTGGAAGTCCTGGCAGTGTCCATATGTTTTATACCTCTCCCACCCCCCCCCCCCATTCCCATGCCTCCCCCTCAAAGCCCTCTCCCTCCCACAGTTCTCTTGATGTCTCCATGTCTCTCGGTCCCTGCTCTCAAATGTTGTGTTTGTGTCCTTCCCCCTCTAACGCTCCCGATGTTATTTGTTTTATGTGTCTGTTTGTCTTTCTGTGTGATTAATGTTCGCTCTTTCACGAGCCTCGATCTTGTATACAAAAAAAAAAAAAAAAAAAAAAAGGGCCGTGAGTTTGGGGAGGCTAACGGGCGGTAAGGTGGTACCACCTGTAGATAGGAATTATATGTGGAAGTGCTGTATTAATTTGGTCATGATTCCTGTGTGGGATTTATAATATATTGTGGTTTGTTCATATCCCTTGGTGTGGACTCGTTGATTGATTGGCTGGTTTTCACACAAGGACAACACATCTTTCTGCCGGGGACTCAATAGGGGAGGAACCCATAACACTTTGCTGTACAACCTTTGAGGAAACATTGTGTTATAAGCATGGTGTAAAATATAGGTTCTCCAAGTGGTCCCTACCGCCCTCCCAGTGGGTGCTGGGAACTTTCGTGGGGGCGCTCCAGAGTCCACGGGCGGTAGGGGGGCACTGGCAATGATTTGGGGGGCACTGGCGAATTAGAGGAGCAGCGGCGATTTGGCAAGTGTTATATCCTGCAACCTGTTCAGACAGGTTACCCGGCACCATTCGGCTAATTGGCCATCCAATCAACGACCACATTCTTTCCCCCTCCGCATGGTTTTTATGATCACATATTCGCTGATGTCGTGTCGGTATTTTCTTGTCCATGCATGCTCACGCAACAAACATGATAGTGTATGACACCAGCGAAATACTATTGGCCGCTTCCATGACGACGGCCAATAGTAAAAACTATTGGCTGCCAATGTGGCCAATAGGACAACACTAATTTTTGTCACGTGGTGCCATTTCAACCAATCGGCTTGCAAGAATCTTTTTATGCGGGATATAACACACTATTCGTGCTGGACTATTCAACGTGCCTGGTTCAACTTTACAGCCTGGCCTTGCCAGCACAGGCATTGGGCAATGTATGAACAGTCAGTGTTTGTGCTGGTGTTAGTCTTTCGACATTTTGGCGTGTTGATGTCGTTATTCAAAAAAGCTTCACGCCCCGTCGGCTTCAAGATGTCGGCCTCAAAGAAAAAGTGTCGTCAGTATTCCGTTGAATACATCAAGTATGGATTCATTCCATCTCCGACGAACAAACAGTTACCAATGTGTTTGTTGTGTGGTATCACGCTGTCCAATGAAGCAATGAAACCATCTCGACTGAGCGAGCACCTGAGTAAAAAGCACAGTGATGAGGCTCGCGCAGAGGTCAGCTATTTCCAATCGCTGAAAGAGAAATTTGAGAAGCGATCCACGGTAACGACGATGTTCAAAGCCAGCCAGAAGCTCGTGGATAAAGGACTGGAAGCGTCGTATAAGCTGTCATTGCTCAGCGCCAGATCTGGAAAACCGTATTCAATCGGCGAACAGTTGATCAAACCAGCTGTTGGGGAAGTGATAAAAACCGTTATGGGCCAGGATCCGAATCCAGTTCTCTCGTCGATTGCGCTCAGCAATGATTCCGTGGCCAGGCGGATTGATGAAATGTCATCAGATGTAGAATAGTCAGGGCCCTTAGGGATATTTTGGTTCAAATTCTTCCAAAAGCATCAAATTTGGCGCAGATGTTGCCCATGCCATACTCTTTCGATTTGTGACGGGTGCCAAGACGGGCGCCCCCCCCCCCCCCAGGCCGCCATATTGGCGAAATACAAAATGGCTGTCACCCGGAATAGAGGAAAATCAGTTAAATAACCAAAAGGGTTGGAATCATGTATGATACCACTTTTCAGGGGTTTTCGAGGTCGAGGAATCCAATTATGATGTTATTTTGATGATTTGAGGTCAATGTTAACCCTCAAGGTCATCTTAAAGGTCATTTTTGGGTCAAAATAGTCATTTGTCAAGATTTACAAGCAGTACCTCATTTTATCTGCCTCCGGGGAGGATAATCTAACCCTGACCTTGATGTGATGTTTCAAGATAATATTACATGCTAGGGTCATGCATTATAGAGATCCCATGAACCAGAAATTAAGCAGAGGTCGTCATATTCATTAATAGGTAAAAAACGAAATGAGTTAGAATCACAAATAATACCACTTTTATGTGATTTACGGTATAGGAGAATCCTATTCTAAAGTTATTTCGATGGTTCGATGCGATATTTTGCCACCCCATTTTAGGCTCCAACGTAAAAAAACAGCAGTTTTCACGAATACAACACAAACATTATTCAGGAACAATTTTATTAAAGTACTTCAGAAATAACATCTGCAGACAAAATAAAGTAACTACAAGTATGCAGCACTGCATGACTAATATGCTTTCAAATGTTGAAAATACAAAAAAATGGAAAGTTTAGCAACAATATGTACATTGTAACAATGATTGTCAGTGATTGATATTGCTTCCTATGTGTCTCTGGCGTATTCTCTATGAATCGCCGCCATCATTGTTAATGCACCCTCCTTCACATTGGCAGAGGACCGTACATCGGACACCAGCACGGTTGCATTTACACCTTCCCGTGCAGGCCTTTTTGCAACCACAGTGTAGGAGAATGGCGCATGCCATTGAAGCATCGCTGAGTGTGGTCCATAATGGTTGCCAGTTATTGCTGCCATCCTTTTGCCAGCCCCAGTCACTGAAGTCAGGGATTTCCTGTTGGACTGTGGTGGCCTGATTCCAGTAGAAACTCGCCTGTAGTAGAGCTCGTTTCACATGCTGGAACAGCGCGGCTTGGGTAGGTGGGATGTTTTCCAGTGATCTGCTTCCAGTGGTGAAGAGATAATGCCTTGCTTCGTTGACACTGGCTGCACCACAACCCTTGCTGTACATTAGTATGACAAACCTTTCAATCTGCTGCATGTGTATGGACTCGAGTGTGAAGATGTCAGGGTCCTGTGTAAGAGCCACTAGTGTGTCGGTGAGGTCAGGTAAGCTAGTCCAGGCCGCCCAAGCAGTCTTCTTACCACAACCAAGAATCTGTGAAGTCGTGTCACAGCCAGTTAGGCTGTGGAAGAGGGGTAGTGCCAAGGACTTTGACGGACCGAGATTGGAGCAGATAGTATGGACTGGAATGTCACGGTACTTTTTTCCAGTTCCGAAGCCCACCCAGAGCTCTGATAGGCCAGAGGTCTCAAAAAACCTGACTGCCAAAACCACGACATCACTGTCCACTGTGTGAACATAGGCTGTTATATGGCCCTGCTCTGCAGCATGTGCCAGATGCAGGAGGATCCTGGTGTCAGCCTCGGTATGGTTGCTTGGCTGAAGTGTAGTAAGGTCGCAATGTCGGTTGGAGAGCACGGTTTCGAAGTGGGTACTCAGGAGGAGTTTTCCACCCATGTCAGTCTTGGAGATCTGTGTGCTGATGAATGAGAACAGCTCCCTTTTGTTCTCCTCATTTTTTAGGAAAACACTGTTCCATTCACGCTTTGGGATTGGGGTGCTGCCATCGCCAACTCTTGTCCGTGGGCCATTCCCACGACGTTGCTGGGTGAGCCCTGTGAGATTATTTTCCTCTGGGTAATTATCCCATTCAGCGTCGATGCGTTTGGGCCTCCAGAAATGGTACAATGTGGAGTGACACATATTCACTGAATGTCTTTGCTGTTGTTGGGCGCACCATGTGAATCACTACTGCCATATCCAAAACCACGACTGTTGCTTGTTTCGCAGCAGCTGCACGGCCAGTCGGTGCATTGATGCATTGCAGAATATCAGACTTCGTCCCAAATCGCAGTGACCCTCGGTCAGCCAGGCTTGGTGGTTCTTTCTGATTTTCGAACCGAAAGAAGTCTGCCATGTCAGCTTCAGGGCGGGACTGCAGTGAGAGGAGAAGCTGTGTGACCAAAACCATGTTCTGCCTCTGTACACCACTGTCCTTCCTGCTTTTTTTCTTTGGGTCAGGTCGATTGGCAAAAGTTAGCATATTGTTCCGTTTGATCGTATCGGATACAGGCACTGAAACCTTTAACAGCCTTTCTAAGACATATGCTGCATGAAGGGCTTTGCCAGCTTCACAGATTTGAGACATAGAGGTAGCGACGGTCTGTTCCATGACGTTTTGTGTATCCAGTGCAACAAGCTCCTGGCTTGTTGCAAGGAAGGGGTTGCCCAGTTGCTCTATCACCTCAACAAATGATAGTATTGTAGCGGTTACCGCTGGATGCACACAATCGCCTTGCACCGGCCAGAACACGGCCAGACGCGCCTCTCCCGGGCATGCCCGGACTCACTGTTCCCGGGCACGCCCGAACCTCCCGGGCACGCCCGGTCTCGTCTTTCCCGGGCATGCCCGCTCTCGCCTTTCCAGGGCTCACCCAGAGCATCCGGGCATGCCCGCTATCGCCTTTTCAGGGCTCGCCCAGAGCGTCCGGGCATGCCCGCTATCGCCTTTCCAGGGCTCACCCAGAGCGTCCGGGCATGCCCGCTATCGCCTTTCCAGGGCTCGACCAGAGCGTCCGGGCATGCCCTCTCTCGCTTTTCCAGTGCTCGTCCAGAGCGCCCGGGCACGCCCAGCCTCGACTTGCCAGGCCGCAGCCAAACACGCCCGGGCAGGTCCAGACTCGCCTTTCCAAGGCTCGCCCTTGACACCCGGGCATGCCCGGTATAGCTTTTGCCGGGCAAACTTCCCGACATAAATGTGTATATATATTGCTGCCCGATAAATGGGCTTGGGAGAATACCTGAGCTGTTTTGTTTCAATAAAGCAACTCGGACGAATTCCGTCTTTGGTCGCGTCAATTCTTTCGACTCGCGTTGGAGCGCAGTTCCTTCAGTATATCCTTCTGAAACTTGACTTGCAAACAGTGTCCTTCCTCATGATGAACAGTAGATGGGGATGAAAGGTCTTGTGCAGCCTCGAACTCCTTAACCATCCGCACACAGTCAGGTCCAGTAAGCATGTACAGTGTAAGAGCCTCAGGGTTCTCATATAGACCAGTCGCTCTGCCATGTGTCTGGAGGCTTTTGTTGGACTGTTCATGGGCTTGATACATGGCCATCAGGCTGAACTTTTTAGCTGATTTCTGAACAACGAAATTGCCCTTCATGAATTCAGCATGCACTTCAGGGTGTTTCTTTCCTCGCTCAACCACGTCACGTACGTGTACTGGCAGCCAACGCGCATAGTTTGTGTGGTCCAAGGCGTGAAACCAGCCACACAGTTCGTCACATGCTTGTACATACAGTGAGAAGTCCCCCTCCCTCAGGGATCTGACAAAACGAGCCATAAGCAGCTCCAGCTCGATTATAGTAGACCAGTACTTGAACTGCGGAACACTTTGGGAACGTTGATTCCACATATGGAATGACTCTGGTGGACCCATTACACTCTTGCAATACTCAGAGTAGGCGGTCTGCTTGAGCAGGTACAGACATATGAGGGCAACCTGATGGGCGTACCTTGTGCGCTTGATGTGATGCTCATTGAGTGCAGACTGTGCACGCCCAGATGTCAGGATCTCTGCCTGAGAAAGTACTGTGACCCACCCTGAGTCACGCAGCAGCTTGCCTATCATAAGGTGCATTTTGTCCTCGATGTGCAAAGCACCCATCGTAGCCACCAGCTTGTCTTCTCCCAAAGTGTCTGGGAATTGCCATTGGATTTGTTTGATGATAGCATACAGTCCGTACATTGACATCATCCGAAACATCAAAATCCGTACCTTTGTAATTAGACTGATGAACTGCATATGCCTGAAAATTAGGAAATAGACATGTAAATATTTCCTCTAATTGTCAAAAATAAGGTCAGACTTCGATTACCCAACCCAGAAACATAAAATGGTGAACCTCACGTAAATCTTGACAAAAAACTAAAAAACCGACATGTTTGACTCAAAAATGACCTTTAAGATGACCTTGAGGGTTGACCTTGACCTCGAATCATCAAAATAACATCATAATTGGATTCCTCGACCTCAAAAACGGCTGAAAAGTGGTATCATACATGATTCCAACCCTTTTGGTTATTTAACTGATTTTCCTCTAATCCGGGTGGCGGCCATTTAGTATTTCGCCAATATGGGGCTCCCGAGGGGTGGGGGGGGGGCGCCCGTCTTGGCGCCCGTCAAAAATCGAAAGAGTATGGCATGGGCAACATCTGGGCCAAATTTGGTGCTTTTGGAAGAATTTGAACCAAACGGCCCCAAAATATCCCTAAGGGCCCTGACTAGAAGATAAGCTATGTAGTGAGCTGAGAAGCACACACTTCGCCATCCAGCTGGATGAGTCCACTTTGCGTGACAGTGAAGCCCTGTAACCCTGCTGCGTTCGCTTCATCCGTGATCAGGAAATGGTGGAAGAAATGTTGTTTGCCCGCTCTCTCCAGACCGATACGAAGGGTTCTTCCATCTTCCAAGCGATGGAGAATTACTTTACTGATAAGAACATACCGATGGAGAACATTCTCGCTTGCGTGACGGACGGGGCACCAGCGATGGTTGGCCGCCAGCATGGTTTTATTGCGCTTCTGAAGAACCAGGTACCGTCCGTGTTCGCCATTCACTGTGTCGTGCACCGCCAGCATCTTGTAGCAAAAGCTCTAAGCACCAGACTTCATACATCACTCCAAACAGTAATCAAAGCAGTGAATATAATCAAGGTGTCGTCTCTGCATGATCGGCTGTTTCGTCAGCTTTGCCACGAGAATGATGAGGCATTCGAGCGGCTCCTGTTGCAGACCGAAGTTCGATGGTGGTCCAAAGGCGCTTGTTTGACCCGTTTCCATGCCCTCTTCTCAACAGTGGTCGAGTTTCTGTCGGAAATTGATACGGAGCTATCTGAGAAAGTGAATGCGATTGAGCATGATGTGGCTTAACTCACGGACATATTCAGTATACTGAATGATGTCAACAAACATCTCCAGGGTGACCATATGACGCTGATTAAAGCAAAGAAAGTGATCGGCGCGTTCGTAACCAAGGCGACTCTGCACAGGAAAACCCTCGGCCGTAGAGATATGTACCACTTTCCCCGGTTGGCAAAGGAAACTGCTGTTTCTGATGAAGAGCTGCTCGTTTATTGCAATCACCTTGAGAAGATTTGTGGAGATATGGAACAGCGTTTCAGAGACATGCTAGAACTGTCGATGCCAGCATGGGTGATCAACCCATTCAAATGTGACATTCAAGATGTGAAGCGTGAATTACAGGACGAAATTATCAACCTCCACAATGATGAGGCGAAGGCAAGATTCTCGCAGCATGAATACGGCAAATTCTGGATTCTGGAGCGGGGCGAATACCCCGCAATGTGGACAGAGGCAGAACTGCTGCTGATGGCGTTCCCCACATCATACCTCGTTGAAAGAGGCTTCAGCACCGTGATGGTGCTGCTGACCAAGTATCGAAACCGCCTTGACATTACCAAGAGGGGCGATCTGTGTCTCTACCTCTCTGAGATGGAGCCAGACGTTCGTAATCTCGCAGCGAGTCACCAGGCCCACCCTTCACACTAACGGTATTTTTGCCTGTGATAACAGATTTCCAGTTTGCCTCACCTGGCCTGTTCTGCTGAAACATTGTAGGTCGTGCTAAATAAAATAAAAAGTAAATTAAATAAAGTAAAATATTATTCAGAAAATATTTGGCTTCTGTTATTTTTGTTTCCTATCTACATAAATTCCGGGTGTCCGACCACGAACGATAGGACAAGGGGGGCATTGGGCCAATACAAGAGGGCAGAAGGGGGTGGTAGTCCAAAAAAGTTTGAGAACCACTGGTGTAAAAGGTCACATAATAACAACGCACCGCAAAAAGCATGTTGTTTGAAGTGAGGTCAAATAAGTTATGGCGGAAGTAGTGCAGGAAGGAAGGTGTCCACCACACTCACGTGCCGATGTCGCAGGATTCTCTCACTCCCCTAAAATCTCACTCCAGAGTGATTCTGTCCTAGGATAACACCACTCTCGAGTGAATTTTATCCCTGGGAGTGATTCTATCCTCCTACACCGGTGCTCCTCCCTCACACCTAGCTCGGCTTCACGCTGTTGAAACCAAAGCGTTCAGAATCATTGGAATCTCCTGCGATGAAGCTAGAAATGTCCGGTCGTCGTCGTCGTCGTCGTCCCTTCCGGTCACGAAATTTGGCACGGAGGTAGTGTATGTGACAAGGACGAAATGACTAGATTTTGGTGAAGATCCGGATTCGGATCGGGCAAATAGATTTTTTAAAGTGATTCTTCACCATTGGGAGACAGGGCCAAAAACGATACATAGCAGGATATCTCAAAATGTTATGGATGGATTTGGACGAAACTTGTTGGACAGGTTGTGTGTGTGACGAGGAAGAATCGATTCAATTTTGGTGAAGATGCGGATCTGGATCCAGCTAGAATAATTTTTAAAGTGATTCTTCACCATTGAGTGATACTGGCGTGACTCGGCATGCTCCGCACACCTCACCACATGTCGATTCAGAGGGAGAAGCATCTTTGACCATTTCGGTGTCTTTTAGGTATTTTGGGTCTTCATGGTATTTTGGGTCTTCAGGGTCTTTTGGATCCTCTGGGCCTTTAAGGGTATTTTGGGTCTTTGGGGTGTTTTGGATCTTTGGGGACTTGAGGGTCTTTTTCAGGGTATTTAAGGGTTTTTGAGGTCTTCATGGTGTTTTGGGTCTTCAGTGCATTTTGGTTGGGCCTCCGTGGTCTTTTGGGCCTTCAGGGTATTTTGGGCCTTCGGGGTCTTCCGGGTCTTCCGGGTCTTTTGCGTCTTCGGGGTGTTTTGGGTCATCGGGGTCTTTGGGGCCATTTGGGTCTTCAGGGTCTTTTGGAGCCTTATGGCCTTTAAGGGTCTTTGGGGTCTTCATGGTATTTTGTGTCTTCAAGGGTATTTTGGGTCTTCAGGTGTCTTGGGGGACTTGAAGGGTTGTCAAAGGTTTGAGGTGTCTCAGCAGTCTAAACGTAATTTAGAGTTCTGTCTGTCTTTTGGGTGTTAATTTATTTGAAGAAGAAGACATTTGGTCGCATTAGAGTCCCTGTATATAGAGAGTTGTGTCAACTCAAATTTGGACGCCATTTTGTGTCTAAGTGTGTCGGATTAGATATACATGTACATTCGCGATATGGGGTGATATATTCTAAACCTGCTAAAAAAAAATTTTACTACACATATTTAGTCTTATTATTACATACAGGTGATATTTGTTTTGTCAAAAACTCAGCTATTGCCGTGAAAAAGAGCTGTGTGGTGATATTAAAAGTGGTATGGCAATGCATATTACAAGCCAACACTGCATATAAGAGCTAACATTATAAGTAAGACAAACCAATGCTGTCGTTCTCTGAATTTTAATAACTTTTAGAAAGGAGTGTGGGCATATCCAATATTTTCTAAAGGGTGCCGAGAGCAATTCCGGTGGAGGACTTCCAGCCGACATATAGTCTAACACACTTAAAACAAATTCTGTACGTGGTATTGCCATATTTCTATAGTGTACAATTTCTATAGTATAGTGTACTGCAGAGCACTTCAACCTCTTTTTGTCATCAGCTCGCCCCCTCTCAAACTGATTCACATCGAAATGTTCCTGCAATCATACAATGAGTGTCCTTGATGTATTTATTTATTGAAATTTTTATTCTAACACAACACAGTTTAATTTTAATGACCTGTCATGTACTAGTACTTCCACAACAGAAAATCACATGGACAATCTTCCGGAAGATGGCCAGACAAATCGCTAGCTCTATCGACCACATGTATATTGATATCAAACAGGGATAACAGCTTTTGAAAGTTGAGCCAGTTTTAAATGTGGGTACACAAATACACCTGTTTTACTGCATTAATCACCTAGAAATATTGTATGTTTTGGGAACGATAGCTGTCACCAGGTTAAATATATAGGGATTGTCCAATGTGCAAAATCTTCCATCACTACAATTTGGCCATAAATCCCGGGGTGGGAAATATTTGAGCAAATATGCCACAAGACGCATGAGCACTGTACAAAGCAAACAACAACTCGTCAAATTTTGGACGTATGGATGGCTGCACAACCCGCAAAAAAATTGAGCAGGTCCCCCCGTAAAATTGCTTTTATGATTGCCGATTAGGCTAAAGATTTTAAACCAAAAAAATAACTAGCCTCGGAATAAGTTTTGAATGGACGGACAGACAACTGAAAACAAAACGGACCATGGGTTTCCCACCCCTATAAAATCAAAATTAATTCCCTCTGAAAAAGTAGTGACATTGCCCGCAGACTACCCAACCGCAGACCAGGCAATGTCACTGTACCGGGACATTTCATCAATCAATGACAATATGCGGTCCGCTAGGACTACCCGAAAAAAATTGAGCAGGGTTCTTCCCACGGAAATGCATTTTTGGTCAGCTCCTTGAAGATTATAAACAAACACAAATCACTTCCCTTAAAAAGGGTTTTCAACGGACAGACAACCAAAAAAAAACCGAGCAGATAGAATTGCTTTTGAACATCGATCATCCAGCGGCGTGGGCCTACCTGGCAGAGTCTCGAGGAGTCGATCGCTTTCCAGCTCTTTCGTCTGACTTTCGCTTCTCAAACTTGTCTTCTGACTTTATCACTTGGAAATCTATACATCTTATATTTCCCAGATTGGTTTGAACAACCAAAAGCAGAACAACCAGTCATTTTGTTTGGCAATAAACAACATTCCCGTACCAAGCTGACGTTCACGCACGGTGAAGTTAGACACAAAATGGCGCCACGAAATCACGTGACCAGAAATCTCGGGTCAGCGCATGGCGCAACTCTCTTTATACAGGGACTCTAGGTCGCATATAAACACATATAACCATATACGTTTGCTCTTTTGTAATAAGATGGCCAAAAACCAGGGTAGATCAGGGTATGATAGATTGGACCTATCTATGGTGATTTCTGTGATTGATTTTTATTAAATGTGACTCTGTATTGTGATTTTCTGGTCTACTCTGAGATACAAAACGTAAACTGTTCACCAGTCCACCTTTGGTGGCAGAGGTAACAAGGGTATCTAAGAGAAATAAGTACGTAATGTAAAAAGTGCATGTTCTTGTAAGTACCTCTGCCACCAAAGGTGGAATGGGGTCATGTTTTCACCCCTCTCTCTCTAACTGTCACCAGGATATTTCCAAAAAAATACGAACAGGTTAGATTTTGTGGACAGGTTGTGTGTGACAAGGATGAAGTGATTCTATTTTGATGAAGGTCCTGATCCGAATACTCAAACTTTTAAGTGATTCTTCACCATTGAGAGACGGGGCCAAAAATGATACACAGCACGATATCCCTAAAAGTTACGGACGGATACGGATGGATCTTGGTGGACAGATTGGGAATGTGACAAGGACGAACAACTTCGATTTTGGTGAAGATAAGGATACATTAATTATTTTTTAAGTGAGTCTAAATAATTGAGAGATGGGGCCAAAAATGATAAATAACATGATATTTCAAAAAGTTGTGGACGTGTTATGACAAAACTAGGTGGATGAGTTGGTAAGGTGACAGGAACAAGCCAATAAGGTTTTGGAGAAAGAGGGGGGGGGGGTGCCACGAATAGCGGGGTTGAAGGATAAACTAGAGGGAGACTTGGACAAGTAATGGAAGAGGGAAGGAATGAGGGGTGAGGAAGCAGAGCATCCATGTAGTGGACAAAACAGATGATAGAAGCAAACTCAAGAATGAAAACTGCAAACGGGAAGGTGGGAGAGTGGGGGTTAACTGGGGTATAAATTATCATAGTTTTGGATCGGGGATGATCGGAGATGGTGGGGAACAGCTGTCTTGAAAACCTGGAGGGAAGATTGAGATTGAAGAGAATATAGAAGTTTGTTCCATGGTGGGAAAAAGAAGACCTAATGAGTGTATGTGAGCAGTGATTCTGAATATTGTGAGTTTCACCATAAAGGGGTCGATGGCGAAGCACGTGCGCCCTGCAGAAACCTGGGGAGGGGGAAGGGGGGACAAAGTATGGGAAGAGCAGAGGGTGCAAGAGCAGAAAGGAAGGGGTAGAACACAGAGACCAATGATCTCTCTGCGACGGCAAAGTGATAGATCCATAAACTCAGCTTCATTGGGGGATCTTCCAATAATCTTGAAGGCCTTGGTTTCCACATTGTCAAGCTGAACAAGGTGTGATGCAGGGGAGCCATCCCAGAGGAGAGAGCAGGACTCTATCAAGCTGTGGAGAAAGGCCTGCAGGTGGATAGGAGTTCAGGTGTGCCAAGGAAGGACTTTGTATGACGGAGGATGACCAGTCGGTGGCTGGCTTTGGAGGCCAACTTTGAAATGTGGATTTTGGAAAAGAAATGTGGAAAAGAGAGATCATGGTTGAGAGTGAGACCCAGGAGTTTGAATGACTGAACTTCCTGAAGAGGATTGTTAAGAAGGTAGATCGGAAGGTTTCCCAGGCGGTCCTTTCTTCGAGAAATAGTGAGTGTTAGATTTGTCAGTATTGAAAGACATATTACAAGTCTGAAGAGATGGAAGAGGATGCCGACTGCCTGTCTCAAGGATGAGGGATGTCACGGCAGAGTGTGGAATCATAAGCAAATAGATAAGAGGATTTTCCAGAATCAGAGAGATCATTGATGAAGATCAGGAATCGGACTGGGCCCAGAGCCCTGCTTTGCGGCACTCCAGCCTTAACAGGAAGAGGGGATGAAATGATTCCCTTGAGAGCCACATTTTGGCTACGAGAGTAGAGGAGGTCAGTAACCCAAGAGTTGAGTTGGCCTTGGATGCCGAAGACAGTGTTTGAAGAGCAAGTCGGTGTGGTAGAATAAATCTTTATACTATGTAACTAGTTATGAGATTGGTAGATCTCAATTGTGATAGAATAAATCTTTATACTATGTAACTAGTTATGAGATTGGTGAGTGAACCAACAGGTGGTCGTAAGAATGTTAGGAATGTATCTCACTCTGTTAAAGCTGGGAGTCCATTGTCCACCTCCTGTACAGCCCTGGGCTAGAGCACCCTCTTACTGTGTAAATGGAACTCACAGCAGGAGGGGAGCGAGTTGGTGCCAGCAGCGCGATTGTGGATGACCAAGGAGCTTTAGCGCACGAAGGATTAACATTCAGCGGACAGGGGATTAACTCCAGTTTGTCCATATAAACCAGAGCAAACGTTGAGTCAGTACACTTGTCTTCAGAAGCCCTGCCCGACAGAATGAACGAATACCAACAAGTACGGCGCTACGGAGAAACATCGGCTGAGAAAGAGGGACTATGCGGATAGAGCTATCTGGTCCATTGAGTTAACGGTAGTTATTAGTATTTGAATGAAGTGAACAACTAGTTAATAAAGTCATGACCTTTTGTAAAACCTGTTTCCGATCATTGGAGTCTTAAGTCCCAAACCACTTCCACGACATCGGGATGCCAGACTGTATCAAAAGCACGGCTTGTTCTTGTCAAAGAACTAACTCATCCACCAAGTTTATAGTCAGGTTCACTTTGTTAACAAATATAATTCCGTCCAAATTTTTGGGCGATTAGCAAACCTGTACATTTTTGGAATCATCAGAGCATGGAGAATCCGAAAATCAATGCTGGCATTTGCACAGAAACCTGCATGGCCGCCATTTTGGATTTTCAAAATGGACGCTATAAAATACATATTTTGCGCTATCTCGGCTTCTCGTCAACCTAGAAACGTCGTTGAATATGCTAATCCTATGTTTTCTGGGTCAAGGAATTCAATACAGGCCTAAAAATAGTGCTCAGGATTATAGAAAAGCAACAAACAAAGGTAATTGAAAAACATTGTCTTTATATTTGTGATATAACTGTATTACATAATACATGATATTGCAAGTCCTTTGAAGTTATCGGTATGGGTCTATAAAGCAAGAAAGCAGCCATGTTAGTATCAGATTGAACTATAAGTCCTATACCCAGGATCTACGAGGTCTATACCGTTCAGGAATATGCTTTTACAGATCTTCATCACTGTCCTGAGTGTCATTTTCACAAAGGTGTCTACGCAAATGCCAACATTAATTTTTGGATTCCTCATGCTCTGAATATTCTAAAAATGTATAGTTTTGCTAATCTCCAAAAATTTGAACGAAAAAACATAGTGAACCTGACTATTCGTCCAATTCCTTCCAGGACGTTTTGAGATATTGTGCTGCATATAGTTTTTGGAGCTATGTCCCAATGGACGTATCTCAACCTTTCACCTTCCCCCAACCCGGCTCGCCCCTCCCCCAGCCTGGTGTTCACTTCGCGGTTCGGGTGCTGGCTTGGGATCCTTGGATCCTGAGTTCAAATCCCGGTCGATCGTTGAATTCGGTTGAAAAAGGTGAAAAAAAATTAGGTTGAAAAAGCTCCTCACCACATCCAAGGCTTTCATCCGCAGCTCAATGGAATACTGCTCTCCCCTCTGGGCTGGTGCTCCTGCCTCACAACTAGCTCGGCTTCACACTGTTGAAACCAAAGCTTTCAGAATCATTGGAATCTCCCGCGATGAAGCTAACTCCAAGGGCCTTTCAATCACTCACCGCAGGCAGGTTGGGGGTCTTTCTGTCTTCTACCAACTCCTCTCCGGCCTTGCTCCCCCAGCTCTCTCTGGGCTCTGTCCCCCAAATATACCTCCAGATCGCACAAGAACTGCCAGCAACCCTCTTATGGTTAAACAGCCAAAATCAAGACTCTCTGCTCACCTTCACTCTTTCATTCCTCTTTTCTCCCGCCTCTGGAACAAACTCCCTCACTCTCTTCAATCCCACTCCTCCCTCCAGGTCTTTAAAACAGCTGTTCACCACCATCTCTTATCTTCCCCCGTCCAAAACCTTGATCTTTTCTACCTCCGTTAATTCACCCCAGAGCCACTTTTTTGAAATACCGACTTCTTACCTGGAAGTCCGGGCTCTGTCCATGTGTTTTATCCCTCTCCCACCCCCACACCCCTTCCCATGCCTCCTCCCCCAAAGCCCTCTCCCTCCCACAGATCTCCCGATGTCCCTGCTCTCAAATGTTGTACTTGTGTGCTTCCCCTTCTCTCCCCATCTTGTCTCCTGCTCCCCTTTATTTTATGTTTTATGTGTCCGTTTGTTTTTTTGTGATTGGTGTTAGCTCTTACACGAGCCTCGATCTTGTATACAAAAAAAAAAAAAAAAAAAAATGAAGGTCAGGGGCGTTGACTCAGCCTGTCATCCTTGCGAGTTCGGTAAATTGAGTACCAGCTCACTGGTAATTGGGACACTGCATCAGCGACACAAACCTGAATAACTGTACCTTTCGGTTCATGGGATTGCAAAAAAGAATTTCTTCGAGACAGACAGACATGGAGGTTTGAAGCAGGAGTAGGATAATGGAAGATTGCGTGTATAGGAGGAGCCGAGGTGGGTGAGAGAGAGAGGTAGATAGTGTGAGAGGGAGAGGGAGATAGTGTGAGAGAGAGAGGGAGAGGGAGAGGGAGAGAGTGTGAGAGGGAGAGAGTGTGAGAGGGAGAGAGTGTGAGAGGGAGAGAGTGTGAGAGGGAGAGAGTGTGAGAGGGAGAGAGTGTGAGAGAGGGAGTTAGTGTGAGGGAGATAGTGTGAGAGAGAGAGGGAGATAGTTTGAGAGGGAGAGGGAGATAGTGTGAGAGGGAGATAGTGTGAGAGGGAGAGAGAGTGAGAGCAAGGGAGAGAGTGTGAGAGAGAGAGGGAGATAGTGGGAGAGGGAGAGAGTGTGAGAGAGAAGGAGATAGTGTGAGAGGGAGAGGGAAAGAGTGTGAGAGAGAGAGGGAGATAGTGTGAGAGAGAAGGAGATAGTGTGAGAGAGAAGGAGATAGTGTGAGAGGGAGAGGGAGAGAGTGTGAGAGAGAGAGGCAGATAGTGTGAGAGAGAGGGAGATAGTGTGAGAGAGAGGGAGATAGTGTAAGAGGGAGAGGGAGAGAGTGTGAGAGAGAGGGGGAGAGAGTGTGAGAGAGAGAGGGAGATAGTGTGAGAGAGAGGGAGATAGTGTGAGAGAGAGGGAGATAGTGTGAGAGAGAGGGAGATAGTGTGTGAGAGAGAGAGAGGGAGATAGTGTGAGAGGGAGAGGGAGATAGTGTGAGAGGGAGAGGGAGATAGTGTGAGAGAGAGGGAGATAGTGTGAGAGGGAGAGGGAGATAGTGTGAGAGGGAGAGGGAGATAGTGTGAGAGGGAGAGGGAGATAGTGTGAGAGGGAGAGGGAGAGGGAGATAGTGTGAGAGGGAGAGGGAGATAGTGTGAGAGGGAGAGGGAGAGAGTGTGAGAGAGAGAGGGAGATAGTGTGAGAGGGAGAGGGAGATAGTGTGAGAGGGAGAGGGAGATAGTGTGAGAGGGAGAGAGAGGGAGAGAGTGTGAGAGAGAGGGAGAGAGTGTGAGAGAGAAAAAGAGTGTGAGAGAGGGAGAGAGACAAGAGGGAAAGGGCCTGTCCACGGGGACCGATCAGCACTTGAGGAATCCGGGCAGCAGGAAGAAAGAGGAAGATTCGACCCTCGACTAAATAATTACTAGTTGTGTGTTGGTGGTGGAGACGGCAGTCTGACAGGATGAGGATGGAGTCTGACGTGATTCTTGGGGTTTTTCACTCTAACAATTCAGAAAACCACGTCCCATGACTTCTTCTCTCATCCTAAAATCATGAGACTTACGTCACGCCCAGATATTGGTGTAAATTGTGAGGAATGTGAAGGAAATAAATGCATTTTCATCAAACACTAAATTAGAAAAACAACAAATGTATTTAATTTTATAAACTTTATTCCCAAATCAACAATCAGATTGTAAATATATTGTTATCATCACAAAGTAAATAATCGGACGAGAATGAACGAAAACAATGGAATGAATGAACAAAACGGAATGAAGGAAATCTTTAAAACGAGCAAAACCGCACGGAGTCACCAACATCATAAACCCTAATCGCGGGTTTAACGGGGACCCGGAAGTTCCCCCTGAACACGTGCAGAACCCGCGAGTCCCCGAAACACGTGAACTCTCCCTCCTCACAATCCAACAAGAACCCAACACGTTCAGGATTCCCCGGCACGGACAGGAGGGTTTGTTGATTGTTGTGCTGTGTGAAGTATTCGTTTTCATATTTATGTAAACACCAAGACTCGGGATTCTCTCCCAATCCGCACTCTTTCCCTCTCCCTTTCCTCCCCATGGAGTTTAAACAGATTCCGATTTCCCACCGACTACTCGACCCCACCTCGACCTCCCAGTAATTTCGACCCGAGGAGAAACAATCAGAGGAAAGAACTTGTAACCAAAAATCAAACCGATCAGGATGTTCCGGGTACCGATTGTCGGTCTCGGTTGAAGTCGCCGTCCTGAGATCCCGGGAGATCTTGATCCAAGGATTTGCAGAGTTTGGGTCCAGACTCGGGGTCCGTCCATCTGTGGACACAACGACACGGGGTCACAGACTTTGTTAGACAAACGGACAGAAACAGAAACACATTAATCTCTTTCATTACATTTGAAATATTAAATACATTTTTAATTTCACCTTCTTTACGAAACACAATTCACCTTCTCTTTACCTGGTTCGGAATCCCCGACCATCCTCTTGTTCCCATATAACAAAACCCTCCCACGAACATCCTCTTGTTCCCATATAACAACACCTGGGCCCGGTTTCTGGAAGGATATCACATATTTATCCACTGGAGAGCTTCGACGAACCGCGCACAGGTGGGCTGACTCAACCTGTCATCCTTCCGAGGTGGACCAGGTGAGTACCAGCTTACTGGGAGTAATAAACATTCGAGTGTCCTGCGTCGGATTGGCGACCTGGCCAGGACTGCACTCCTTAGCCAATGAAATGACGTGAAAGGAATTTTATTGTTACCTCCAACCAACGAAGGTGGACCGAGGTTATGTTTTCACCCTTGTCTGTTTGTGTGCAGGATACCTCAGAAAGGTATGGACGGATTCGGACGAAATTCGGTGTACCGGTGGGGTAGGTGACAAGAAATAATTGATTCGATTTTGGTGAAGGTCCGGATCCGGATACTAGAATTATTGTCGGGATTCTTCTTCATTGATTGTTGGTGGTTCATGTGCAGCCTGTGGCTGTTTGGCTGCATCATTTTCTGAGGGCAGGACTGTGCCACTGATGCAATGCCCCCATTACCAGACGGCAGGTACTCATTTTGCCCACCTGAAAAGGATGACAGGCTGTGTCAGCCCACCTGGTGTTACATTAACATCATGGCAGGGGCTCAAACTCAGGACCCCAACATTTAAAGGCAGTCACCTTAACCGTGAAGCCAACACCCACCTCACCATTGAATGATCGGGCGAACAATAATATACAGCGCGATATCTCAAAAAGTTATGGACGGATTCGGACGAAACTTGGTGGATAAGTTGGGTGTGTGACAAGGAAGAGGTGATTCGATTTTGGTGAAGGTTCGAATCCGGATTCGATCAGTGGGATAAAAATGGAATGAATCAGCCTGGTATACATTCTATCAGGGGTATGCACTCTACCAAGGGTATACACTCTACCAGGGGTATGCACTCTACCAGGGGTATGCACTCTACCGGAGGTAAGCCCCTCTACCAGGGGCATGCACTCTACCAGAGGTATGCACTCTACCAGAGGTATGCACTCTACCAGGGGTATGCACTCTACCATAGGTATGCACTCTACTAGGGGTATGCACTCTACCAGGGGTATGCACTTTTCCATAGGTATGCACTCTACCAGGGGTATGCACTCTTCCAGAGGTATGCACTCTACCATAGGTATGCACTCTACCAGGGGTATGCACTCTACCATAGGTATGCACTCTACCAGAGGTATGCACTCTACCAGAGGTATGCACTCTACCAGAGGTAAGCCCTCTACCAGGGGCATGCACTCTACCAGAGGTATGCACTCTACCAGGGGCATGCACTCTACCATAGGTATGCACTCTACCAGGGGTATGCACTCTACCAGGGGTATGCACTCTACCAGGGGTATGCACTCTACCAGGGGTATGCACTCTACCAGGGGTATGCACTTTTCCATAGGTATGCACTCTACCAGAGGTATGCACTCTACCGGAGGTATACACTCTACCGAGTGCCCTTGTACTTAATACTGTTAACAGTGGTACTGCGTCTGAAGCACAGCCACACTTCCAGAAAATGATGCAACCAGCAGCCAAAGGCTGGATACGAAACAACAACAGAAGTAACATCTTGTGAATGAGTTTAAGTGATCTAATCATTTCATCTGGAGCTCATCGTGAAGTTACTAAAATGTCTTGTTTGATCTCAACATAAGGGGAGTCTTCTTCACCTGACGTTATTGCAGTCACGGGATTTGGGAAGTGGAGGAGGGGGGGGGGGATGGAGGGATGGAGGAGGGGTGGCTGGATGTGGAAGTTACGTTTTCCTTTCTCCAGAAACACAGCCGGTTGTCTCATTTGTATTAAAGTTGTGGAGGGTGAAATATTCCATCCTTTTTTGTGCCTCCACCGACGAAGTCACTGGAGCCAAATTGTGTTATCGGGTTGTCCGTCCGTGATCGGTTCTCATTATCGCGATAACTTAAGACCAACTGAAGGGATCTTAGTCAAAGTTGGTGCAGGTGTGTATAATAAGGTAAAGATGAAAAGATTAGATTTTGGGGTCAAGAGGTTAAAGGTCAGACGTCCGTCAGGTAAAATGTGTTACCGCGATAACCTGTGAACCAGTCATGGGATTTTTTATCAAATTTGGTGCAAGTATAAATGATGCAAAGATAAACTGTTAGATTTTGGCTTCAAGAGGTCAAAGGTCAGATGTCATGTCAGGTGAAAATGTGTTATCTTGTAAAAAAAAACCTGAAGGTATCTATCTATAATTCCAGCAATCTCTGTGTGTCTGTCTATGTGTGTGTGTGTGTCGTCTGTGTGTTTGTCTGTGACCGCTGTTTCTCGACAACCACGGGTCCGATATACTTGCAACTTGCCAGGTATATTGCTGGGGACCCGAGGATGTGCCTTTTCAAGGTTTCATATTAATCGGACAAGTAGTTACCGAGCTATGGCGATTTAGCCGTTCGCCGTTCGCTTTGCCTTTGGGAATGGACCAAACCATTTCATGTAAATAGAGGGGGGGTTCTGTGGTCGTTACTGGCTTTGCGAATGGACCAAACCATTTCATGTAAATAGAGGGGGGGGATATAATTTTAGATATATATATAGTACGGGCATGCCCTAGGAAGTACGGGCATGTACGGGCATATATATATAGAAGTACGGGCATATATATATAGTACGGGCATGCCCTAGTCTATCTATAATTCCAGCAATCTCTGTGTGTCTGTCTGTGTGTTTGTCTGTGACCGCTGTTTCTCGACAACCACGGGTCCGATATACTTGCAACTTGCCAGGTATATTGCTGGGGACCCGAGGATGTGCCTTTTCAAGGTTTCATATTAATCGGACAAGTAGTTACCGAGCTATGGCGATTTATTTACCAAACTAATCAGAACAGGTTGCGGGGTAGGCCAGCCAATCACAGAACACGTTGTTGCGTAGGCGTGGCCGATGTGAGCGTGCGCCATTACGCCATTACGCCAGCGTGCGCCATGTGAGCGCGTGCGCCATTACGGATAGTAATTCAATTAAAATTGCCAGATATATTGCTGGGGACCTGAGGATGTGCCTTTTCAAGGTTTCATATTAATCGGACAAGTAGTTACCGAGCTATGGCGATTTAGCCGTTCGCCGTTCGCTTTGCCTTTGGGAATGGACCAAACCATTTCATGTAAATAGAGGGGGGGGGGCGGGGTTCTGTGGTCGTACCTGGCTTTGCGAATGGACCAAACCATTTCATGTAAATAGAGGGGGGGGATATAATTTTAGATATATATATAGTACGGGCATGCCCTAGGAAGTACGGGCATGTACGGGCATATATATATAGAAGTACGGGCATATATATATATAGTACGGGCATGCCCTAGTTTAAATTAAACTTGGTAATAATGTGGGTGGAGGCAAATCGATCGACGTTGTGACGTCAGAGAGTGTCGTTCTTTTTATAATACATCGTGGAGGCTCGTGGAAGCCTGAGTGTGATGAACGAATCAGGACCTAACAGGACGCACAAGGAACAGTGGAGAGCGAGGGGGAAACACCAATGGTCTAGTTGAAGGCCAATATGGAGGGAGACTTGGATAAACAATGGGTATGGGGAGGAATGTGAGGCAGGAGTGGATGCATAGAATGGACAAGGTGATCCAAGGTGTGGACAAGATGGATAGAGAAGGAAACTCCCAGGAAAAGAAGATGGAAATTTGGAAGGAGGAGGAACTGGGGTGGAAAACGAGGATAGGAAAGATCATGGTTTTGGATTGGGAATGATCGATTTTGGATTGAGATGGTGGTGAACAGGTGTCTTAAATACCTGGAGGGAAGAATGACACAGAAGAGAATGTGGAAGTTGGTTTCACAGGTGGGAAAACGAGGAACGAATGATTCGAAACAAGAAATGAACGAATGCTTAGAAAACACGAAGGATGAACAACTCTTTCTTTTTGGAAAGCATGAAATGAACTTGTTCCGTATTTATGGTGAGAATGTCCCGTTTATCATTATGATGCGAGTACTATATGCAAATCGAGAAGTGTTTGATATTTACACAATCAAAGACTCACAAGTACAGTGCTGTACTGTACATTTGTTTACCGATTATGTTTTTGTTTGTTTGTTGGTCTGTTATCCGTAATTCTACACCGATCTTAATGAAAGTTAACCATCTGATAAGGCTCGTCAAAGGCTATAACTTATTGTTTTTGAGGTCAAAAGGTCAAGGTCACAGCAGCGTCATGTTTTCTGACGTAATTTTTGTTAGATAACTTGGCACAGAGTCGTTATTGAGAGACTTCTGGTTTGCATCACCACATTCTACTCCATCAGCACTTTGAAATCAGTGGATTTGCTCGATCACCTTTCGTCAGCCATGTTTACAAACGGTCAAGGTCAAAATTTTCTAAAATGGTAAATTTTCATCTGATTCATGTGAAATTTGAATAGGATTTGCAGATTTGGTCACTGAATTAGTTTACCAAAATCAAAACGGCGAAAACATCACAACAGATAAACCGAGAATGGCACTCGCGAGAGCACATACCGCACCATCGAGTTTACGTTTTGTATCCCACTAATAGGCCGGATCTGCATTCGGACCTGAACCAAAATGTAATCGGGTTGTTCTTGTCACCTACCCAATCCGTCCACCAAGTTTTGTCTGAATCCGTCCATAACTTTTTGAGATATCGTACTGAAAATCGCTTTTCTCCCGATCACTCAATGGTGAAGAATCACTTAAAATTCTCGTATCTGGATCTTGATTTGGATCTTCACGAAAATCAAATCAATTCGTCCTTGTAACACATAGATTCTGTCCACCAAATTTCGTCAGTATTCACCCATAACCTTTTGAGATATCCTGCTTCCAGATAGACAAACGGTCAGACAGACAGTCCAAATGGTGAAAACCTAACCTCTGTCCACCTTTTGTGGAGGAGATAGCAATCGATTTAGCTGTTTTTAAATGTTAACGGTTTCCATGACATCAATTTCACCACATTACAATCAAATGGGATTTTTGTGATTTTATAATTCCCATATCTCAAAATAGTACAGAAATCTATATCTACCATATAAAACACATTGTCAGTTTGAGTGTTTTTACAGATGTCTGTCCCCTTCACAAGGGAAGGTTTTGAAGGTCAATCTTTTAAAACGCATGTATTCACTGCGGTTTATGAGTTGCGGAAGACGAGAAGACGAGGCCATTTCGTAGGGTTCAAAGATCGTTTATTCGAACAGAAATCCTCAGCACTGCAATCGCGAATGGAACTCGTACAGCTTTTATGAAGCCAAAACCCTCTTCGGAGGGCGTGGCTCCAACAACCGTGCGCACGTCACGTCCACACAACCAAAAGCCCCACAGGCCCGTGCACGTGGATTTTGACCAAATAAGGTAACCGCTAATGCAAATAAGGTAACCGCCACATGCGAATAAGGTAACCGCGACATGCGAGTAAAGTAACTGCATCATGCGCCCCCCCAGAATGCACTCGCATGGGCATGCATGTAGTTCACGGGTGCGCTCGGCAGTGCCGAGAAGGCTCGATCAGTGGTCAGCCTCGGTGCGCGTGAAAAAACACCGAAAAACGGGATTGAGCCGACCGAGGAGCTGGTCAAGGCCTCGGGGGAGGCTGCCGAGGTTCTTCGCGGGCCTCCCGAGGTTGCAGAGTAGGAGTCGTAGTTGCGCGAGTTTCAGCTTTCTACATGCAAGCTGTAGCTGTAGCTGTAGTTGTAGAGTTTTCGCGAGTTGTAGTTGTAGTATGTAGTTGCGCGAAGGTGACGAGCAGTACTCGTTGGAGAAGGCTCACCGCTCTGTTCGCAGAGGAGGTGCTTGGCCGTAGTGCGCGCGAAAGCTACGAGCAGCAGCGCACGTTAGAGAAGGCTCACCGCTCTGGTCGCAGAAGAGGTGCTTGGCCGTAGTGCGCGCGAAGGCTACGAGCAGCAGTACTCGTCCTGTGTGCGCGAAGTTATGAGCAGCAGTGCCACCCGCGTCCCATCGGAGGATCCTGGAGAAGGCGCACCCCCCTGTTCGCAGAGGAGGTGCCATGCGCAGTGTGCGTGAAGTTACGAGCAGCAGTGCGCGCGAAGGTGACAAAGCAGCCGTGCCGCCAACGTCAGTGCGCGCGCAGGAGATGAGCACCAGTGCCACCCACGTCTCGTAACTGCGTTCCTTCTTAGGATCCTGGAGCAGGCTCGCCCCTCTGGTCTCAGAGGAGGAGCCGAGCACGGTGCGCACGAACCAAAAGGTCACCCGTCGTTCCCAAAACTCCGGCAGTTCGATCGAAACTGCGTTTGCCGTGTTCGTTTGAAGCCCCCGAATCCGTTCCGGAGCAGCCGGGGTCACCAGTGTAGGTGTCGCCATGCTTGATGGAAGCCCCCGAAAACGTTCGCAAAACTCCGGCAGGTCGATCGAAACTGCGATTGCCACATTCGTTTGCAGCGCCCGAATCCGTTCGGGAGAAGCCGGGGTCACCAGTTTAGGTGGCTTCCAGAGCCAGGGCGCGCTTGCCGTGTTCGATTGCAGCCCCCGAATCCGTTTGGGGGCAGCCGGGGTCACCAGTTTAGGAGTTGGGGAGGACGAGAAGACGAGGCCATTTCGTAGGGTTCAAAGCTCGTTTATTCGAACAGAAATCTTCAGCACTTAAATCGCGAGCGGAACTCATACAGCTTTTATAAAGCCAAAACCCTCTTCGGAGGGCGTGGCGCCAACAACCGCGCGCACGTCACGTCCACACAACCAAAATCCCCACAGGCCCGTGCACGTGGATTATGACCAAATAAGGTAACCGCTACATGCAAATAAGGTAACCGCCACATGCGGATAAGGTAACCGCGACATGCGAAAAAGGTAACCGTGACATGCGAATAAGGTAACCGCTAAAACGGTCTATTTTTTATGACAAAACAAACATGAAAAGCATTTTCCATGAAATAGTAATTGTCTCTTCTATTGGATGTGTAGAAGGTGGCTTGCAAAACAAGCCTCAAGGGCGGTGTAGAGACGCTTTTTAAAAAAATAACAATAAATACAAGGGGCAGGGAGGTGGAATTTGCTGCACGTGACATGCAATGTGTGCAGAGTAAAACGAGTTTTCATTTACATCCGTAAGATGTCTAATAAATAAAAAAGATACGAGTACACCTGACACTCGGCTGAGGCTTCAGAGTTTGGCACGCTCACGAGGCTGCACCATTGAATAAATTGTTCCTACCCGTCATTTTTGCTGAGCTTTTTACTCGTGTATAGATCAGAGAGTACGCTGGTACTGTCTATGTCGGGAAGGCGCGGAAAATAATGTCGGTCCCATCTGCTACATACAAAACTAAAGTTGGAGTATCTTCTTATGAAAATTCACCAAATGTCTGTCCGTCTGTTCGAAGGGACTGCAAAAATGGCTCAACCGATCGAAACGACATTTTGTGTGGGTAATCCTGGGATCTCCAGGAGTAAAATAGGCTCTTTAGTTTTCCCAATTTCAGCTTTGGTCTCCAGCATTCTTAGGTTTGGACTCCCGCATAACATTCGCGTTCACATAACGTTCATTGTGACGATGTATGTGTTCACGGTAAAGTGTTTGACGTGACGGTGTGAACGTAATTTCGTAATGTTTTTCGTTTCGTAATCCTGTAATGAACGTTTAATGTTTAATGAACGTTTAATGCCCTTCGATGTCCGAGGCCGCACGCGCGCTACGCTGGCCAGCGTGTACATTGCCCTTCGCCGACAGGCTCGGGTAAACCGCTGAGCACCATCCGTGATGGGGACTGGGGCATGAGACAGTGTCCTTCATTATAAGTACTAGGGCATGCCCGTAATATATATATATCTAAAATTATACCCCCCCCCCCTCTATTTACATGAAATGGTTTGGTCCATTCGCAAAGCCAAAGCGAACGGCTTGCGAGTACGGTGACAATCCCCCCCCTCTATTTACATGAAATGGTTTGGTCCATTCGCAAAGCCAAAGCGAACGGCAGTTACGAATCGCAGTTACGATGAATCGCAAAGTAGTTTTAATTAGTTTTAAAACATAGTTTAACGCCAACATAGCGCCAACATAGTTTGCCAACGTGAAATAAATGAATACGCTCTCAAATGTGCCGTCCGAGGCAGAGTCTGTTCGCCACGTTCGGCACACGTGATAGCTCGCTGCTCTCTGATTGGTTGAATCGTTTTTTGGACATAGCTCGGTAACTACTTCTCCGATTAATATGTCGCAAATTAGTTTTAATTAGTTTTAAAACATAGTTTAACGGCAACATAGTTTGCCAACGTGAAATAAATGAATACGCTCTCAAATGTGCCGTCCGAGGCAGAGTCTGTTCGCCACGTTCGGCACACGTGAGAGCTCGCTGCTCTCTGATTGGTTGAATCGTTTTTTGGACATAGCTCGGTAACTACTTCTCCGATTAATATGAAACCTTGAAAAGGCACATCCTCGGGTCCCCAGCAATATACCTGGCAAGTTTAAAGTATATCGGACCGGTAGTTGTCGAGAAACAGCGGTCACAGACAGACACACAGACACACAGACACACAGACACACAGAGATTACTGGAATTATAGATGGACTAGGGCATGCCCGTAATATATATATATATCTAAAATTATATCCCCCCCCCCCCTCTATTTACATGAAATGGTTTGGTCCATTCGCAAAGCCAAAGCGAACGGCTTGCGAGTACGGTGACAATCCCCCCCCTCTATTTACATGAAATGGTTTGGTCCATTCGCAAAGCCAAAGCGAACGGCAGTTACGAATCGCAGTTACGATGAATCGCAAAGTAGTTTTAATTAGTTTTAAAACATAGTTTAACGCCAACATAGCGCCAACATAGTTTGCCAACGTGAAATAAATGAATACGCTCTCAAATGTGCCGTCCGAGGCAGAGTCTGTTCGCCACGTTCGGCACACGTGATAGCTCGCTGCTCTCTGATTGGTTGAATCGTTTTTTGGACATAGCTCGGTAACTACTTCTCCGATTAATATGTCGCAAATTAGTTTTAATTAGTTTTAAAACATAGTTTAACGGCAACATAGTTTGCCAACGTGAAATAAATGAATACGCTCTCAAATGTGCCGTCCGAGGCAGAGTCTGTTCGCCACGTTCGGCACACGTGAGAGCTCGCTGCTCTCTGATTGGTTGAATCGTTTTTTGGACATAGCTCGGTAACTACTTCTCCGATTAATATGAAACCTTGAAAAGGCACATCCTCGGGTCCCCAGCAATATACCTGGCAAGTTTAAAGTATATCGGACCGGTAGTTGTCGAGAAACAGCGGTCACAGACAGACACACAGACACACAGACACACAGACACACAGACACACAGAGATTACTGGAATTATAGATAGATAATACACTTTTAATTCCACATATTCCACATGGCGATTTGGGCGATGAATTCGCTAACAGATCGCTGTCTCCATCGATCTTGCCTTGGCCGTAACAGCTATCGGCTCAAAATCCTTTTAACTGTTGATTTGGTACAGTCACACGTATCAGGAATTTGGTACACGTATCGGGAGTACATGCGACATAGCGATTGTGAACACGATTATCGATCACGATTCACGATCATCACGATCATAGTGGATCGATCACGATTTGAAACACGATGGAATAATATTTACCGATATGAACAGTGATGTGGCTTTTATTGAAATTTTAAAGATACTGTTTCGATTTTGATTAGTTGCGTGTGATATGATTTGACGGATGTTTGTATAAATCGTTTAAAATATAAAAAACCTTAAATTTCTGATATTTTGCCTTTTCATTTGGGCTTCCCAATTGAAGCCCCGCCCATAGGGCGGGTACCGTTGCTCGTCTTTAAAATGTCGATTCGGCTCCATACGAGAGCCTACCTGGTCTGTTCAGCTGATTGTCGAGGCAGGGATCACTTTTCAGTTCTCCAGACCATGGCCAAAGCAAAAAAAAGCAAAAAAAACAGATCGGTCAAATTCATCTTGAATTCCGGGAATTCATCGTGTCGTTATCACCTGGTGTTGGCCTGACGGTTAGGGCGGTGGACTTGGGATCCGAAGGTCCTGAGTTTGAATCCCGTTGAATTATCGCCGGGCGGAGTTGCTTCAGCCTGTCATCCTATCATTCCGAGGTTGGAAAAAATGAGTACCAGATAACTGGTTGAAGAGAGGCATTGCATCAGCGGCAGCCGCATCCACAGAAAAATGATGCAACCAGCAGCCGGGTGGCTGCACACGAACCACCCACATCTTGTACTTCATAATAATATTATTGAGACGGCACATTTCCGAGCTGCCTCTATCAATGGCAATGTTTCGGCTACTTTGGACTTTGGATCAACACGAACTTTGGACTTCCGCTTCCGGTCTTGCCGGCGAGGTTTCGTTTTTTCGCAGCTGTCCACGCTCTCCACGCTATCGAAGTTAAGTAATTGTTCCCATTTTAGTTCGGCAGTTAAGAGGAAGCATCGTTCATTTTTTCAGGAAAGCACCAAATTTGGCACAGATGTAGTATGGACCTATACAATTGTTTTCCTGAGGGGCGCCAAAAAATTCAGAAATTTTGAAATTAAAATTAAATCCTGAGGGGCGCCGTGAAAAAGGGGAGAAAACGGGTATTGATTCGAACTGTAGATTCTGATATTGTGGTCTTGGCAATAGCACACTACTTTACCTACCAGTCACATGGTGTGGAGGAACTCTGGATTGCCATTGGCACTGGTAAAAGCTACCGCTACCTTGCCATCCATAAAATTGCCACCGGCCTTGGCCGCAGGAGGTCCGAGTCTTTGCCATTATTTAAATGCCTTCACTGGCTGCGACACAGTCATTTTTTGCCCAAATTGGGAAAAAGACAGCCTGGAAGGTTTGGGAGGCATACCCCAGCATCACGTAGACCTTTCATGCTCTCGCATATAGGCCATCTGTGGACGCTATTACTATGGAACTACAGAGCATAGAAAGATATGTTGCCATCCTCTATGACCGGACTACCGAGATAAAGACAGTGAATGACATGCGCCGACACTTGTTCACGAAGAAGGCAAGAACAATTGATCACATTCCCCCAACAGCAGACACCTTCGAACAACACCTAAAACGTGCATGTTTTCAGGCTGGACACATATGGAGTCAGGCACTTGTGCCCTACCCAAAACTTCCATCACCAGCTGATTGGGGCTGGATGAAAACAGGGACTTCCTGGACACCAATTTGGACCACAATACCACTGATACAGGAGGCATGTTCAGAGCTTACAAGCTGCCATTGTAAGTCGGCCTGTAAAGGCAACTGTAAATGCTCCAGGGCAAATCAGCCCTGCACATCACTGTGTGACTGCGATGGACAGTGTTTGAAGTACTACGCGTCTGTGCGAGAGCCTCCACCTTTCAAGTGCCCATAATATTTTAAGTTAAAACTGCAACTGTGTGTAACTTTGATTAATTAATACCATTTCATTGTTATCAGAGACCAATAAAACAATGTGTATCACTTGGAATTGAAATTTTACCTAAAATCCTATGAGAGATTCAAGGAAAATGGAAACACCATGGCGGCCATCTTGAAATTAAAGATGATGGATGCCAATCTTTATGCAATTGATCCCATTGGATTCAGAGACCATGAAAACATGGGGTAAGACACTGGAACTGTGGTGTTATCGCTCATAGTATAGAAGTTATTGAGGGAAATAAGTCACATAGGGCGGTCATGTTGAAATTCAATATGGCGGCCACCAGGGGTTCTGAATTTTTGGGCGTCCCTCAGGATAACAATTGTATAGGTCCATACTATATCTGTGCCAAATTTGGTGCTTTCCTGAAAAAATGAACGATACGCCATATTTTTCGGTCTTAACTGCGTAAGTATTTGTATTTTCGTCAAAACTGAATTTATTTTATGGTGTGTGTACCTACAGTAGGTCCCAAGGAAAATTATCGGTGTAAATCTTTCATACCTGCATAGAAAATCGTGTTAATTCGTGTCGTGTCTTTTGAGGCCTTGTGCAGTGTCCTAGCTTGAGGCTTTGTTTTTCTCTCAGCGGTCCGTTGATTGTGCTCCAATAACTTTCGTTCTCTGTTTTTCCCAGTCTTTTCACCCATTAGCATACTTTCTTGTTTAAAATCTCAACTCAAAAAAAACAAACAAAAAAAAAACATTTCCTTCTCTGTTCTTATTTGTTGTTCTTATTCGTTTATTTGTTGTTCTTATTCGTTCGTTCATTTTTCGACCACGTGTTTCTCCCCGATTTCCCCAGATAGTTTTCACTGTTAAACTTTAAAATGTTTAAATTTCCCCTAAAGTACTGTATTCTGTCGTATATTATAACACCTTTTTCTTCTTCTTCTCTAAAATGGTGTTTTCAACTTGCTCACCAAATCTATTCATCCCCAAAAAAATTCCATCTCTAACAGTGCCACTTTCATACATTCCCGAAACTCACCTGCACTCCACCACCCCTCCAGTGTCCTTAAACGTATTTTTAACTTGAAGGTCCCAAGAAACTCATTTTGCAATAAATGTTCGTTTCCCATTAATCGTACACTTTCTAAAATCCAATCTCACCCCTCCCCTCCAAATCTTCCCCATCACCCCTCCCCTCCAAAACTTCTCCAATCACCCCTCCCCTCCAAATCTTCCCCATCACCCATCCCTTTCAAATCTTCCCCCTTGCCCCTCCCCTCCAAATCCTCCCCATCACCCATCCCTTTCAAATCTCCCCCCTTGCCCCTTCCCTCCTAAACTCCCCACACACCCTCCCCTCCTAGACTCCCCCTCGCCCTTCCCCTCCTAGACTCCCCCCTCACCCCCTCCCGTCCAAATCTCCCCCATCTCCCATCCCTTTCAAATCCCTCCCCTTGACCCTTCCCTCCTAAACTCCCCTTAACCCCTCCCCTCATAAACTCCCCCCTCGCCCCTCCCCATCAAATCTCCCCACCCTCATTTCTTCTCGATTTCCCCGCTCTCACCCCTCCTCCTCAAAGCGTCCTCCCCGCTTCTTCCCCCTTCCAACTCTCACCTCCATCTCCCCCAAACTTCTGCCTCGCTCTTCCCACTCCTCAAATAACACCACATTGTGCCTCACCCAATCACCATCAAACCTTTTGTCCGCCCCATCCTTCCCTTTCTCCGAGCTTCTGAAATCTCTGACACACCTTCAACAGCTCTCCCTACCTCTTCATCCTCTTCCACATCTTACACTACCCCTCCTCCCCCCTGTTCTGTATCCGATGCTCCCCCTTCCTCTTCATTAACGGTATGGACCTCAAACATCCTTTGTTCAAACTTAACTGATCTCTCCATACAGGTTGCTTCAGACAATCCAGACATGATCTGCTTAACAGAAACTTTCCTCCTTCATGATGTCTCTGATTCCTTAGTATCTCTCCAGGGTTACTCCCTCCTCCGGTATGATAGACCTGAGCCTCGTCTTGGAGGTGGGGTTGCTATCTCTATCAAAAACTCTCTTTCTCACTCGCCTGCACTGCCCTCTCTCCACCTCACCCCCAGGAATACATCTGGCTACGGCTTCCCCTTCGCTCCCACCTCTTGTTCATATGTGTGTTGTACCGTCCACCAAACAGTGATGACTCCATATACATCTCGCTGTCTGATAATATGGCCCAACTTCTATCTACTCATCGCAACTCTCTCTTCCTCATATGTGGTGATTTCAATTGTCACCATTCCAGTTGGCTGGGTGTGGACACCTCTCTCACCAGCCATGGCTCCTCAGCAAAGGACTTCTGCAACTCACTGGGACTGACACAATCTGTCAATTTCCCGAACCGGATCTCAGTCAACGGAGCATCTTCTCTTCTGGACTTGGTTATGACTACATTCCCTGAAAATGTCTGCTGCTCTTCTTCTGCTCCAATCGGCTCATCTGATCATGTGCTTGTTAAAGTGGACATCTCTCTGACCATTCTCAGGGAACCTCCTCAGCGTTGACGAGTCTGGCATTTCACTCAGGCCAACTGGCACAGTCTTCAAGCAGCCATCAATCATCTGGACTGGTCTCCCATCTCTACCACCTCTGACATCAACTCATCCTGGGAATTCTTCCAAAGTAAATTGCTCTCTCTCTCTCATGCACAGATTTATCCCATCTCGTCTTCAGTTGTCATACCCTTCCTCCTGTCCATGGTACATGGAATCTTGTGGTGAGGCTGATGCCCAGAAACAACTTGCCTTCGTCTCATGGAAAGCAAATCCAACGGAAGGAAATCTCATTTCCTTTCACAAAGCCCGAAACAAGTGTGTGTCCATCCTCCGGAGAGCCAGGAAACAATATCTATCTGTTCTCAAGACCGAACTCTCATATCTGTCTCCCTCTTCCAAATCCTGTTGGCGTCTGGTCAAATCTGTTTCTGGTGTTTGTCCCCCCTCCATCCCCTCCCTTACTTCAAACGGCTACACAGCTGACTCCGCACTGTTACGGATTAGGCACTTCCGTGGTTGTGGTTTTCATCCACTTGAGACATTTCTGGTTCTCGTTATAATGGTTATTATTGTTTAAGGGAAATGGTTATTGTGGTTAAAAGTTTAAAAGCGCTCATGGTAAAAAAGAGAGGAAGCCGGATCGAGAACCGGAAGACGAGGGGAGAGGAGAGGAGGAAGAAGGTGTGAGGAAAAAATTTGAGGAAGACGCGTGTCTTGAAGCTCCGTAGCGAGCGGGATCGAATGAAAGCTGCGAGTAACCTTTGAGTCCTTGAAAGGAATTTCCTGTGATAGGTGTTATCGCTGGAGAATTGAGAAACCTGCATAGTCAGGTATAGGCGTTGAGGCTGCAGAGAAGCCTCGCCGAGGCGCTTTGACTCAAGTAAGAGCCGTCGGCCATTTCGTACCGCGCGCTGCGTTCACCAAAAAAGGTTTTGCTACACGTCAACTTTTCTCACCCTCCGGTCGTCTGCCGGGGATGTGTGTGCGCGAAAGCGGCATTTGAAGAATACATTGCGGTTCACTGATTGAACTTCGAACGTGCTCGTCTGGATCGCGCCTTTGGGATTTCCCTTTCCGCCACCAGTTTGATGTTGGTTTAGACCACGTGACGGGCCACGCTTTACCTATGCCTCCTTACTCGCCTCATCGCCTCTTCGCCGGGATCATCTTTGAGTTATGGAGACACTGAGGAGGGTTCTTTTCCAGTCACTGGGAGGGCGCAGTGAGTTATCTTATTTCAGCGGAAGGTTCCATCTTAAGATATATTGAGTGCACTTTGATTGCTATTGGTTGCACCTTTATTATTGTGTGTGATTTTTAATACAACATCTGCTCGTTTATAATCCTTGGTGTGGTTTCACTATTGATTACTTACGTAGAATAACATATTTTTCTGCCGTGGCTCCTCTCGGGGTTCGGAGGTATACCGTAACAGGAGGTCGGGGAGGAACACGTAACAGCACGTGAAAAAGCTGAATGCCTCAACTCTGTGTTTGCCTCTAAATCTTGTGTCCCAAACCCATCCCTCTCTGTACCTACTATACCCAGTCATACCCAGCTGCTCCGGGACTCTGTGTCCTTTCCTCCTGACAAGATGGAAAAGTTTCTGTCAACCCTCGACTCCGATTCTGCAACTGGACCTGACGGCATCAGCCCACGGGTCCTAAAATCCTGTTCTTCCACTCTTTCACTCCCTCTCTCTGTTATCTTCACCCTCTCTTTTGCTCAAGGCCATCTTCCATCTGCTTGGAAATCAGCCAACATCACTGCTTTACACAAAAAGGTGCAAAAACAGATCCTCGCAACTAGAGACCAATCAGCCTTCTCTCAATTATCAGCAAAGTCATGGAAACCATCATTGCTTCAGATATGAAATCTTTCCTCTTCTCCAATGGCTTGATCTCTGATCATCAATTTGGTTTCAGACCAGGTCACTCTACTCTGGACATGCTGCTTCTGCTGTCTCAACAATGGATGGAGGTCCTCAATGCCAAACAGGAAATTAGAGCTGTCTCCCTCTACATATCACGTGCCTTCAATACGGTCTGGCACCCCGCTCTGCTCACCAACTCTCCTCCTTTGGTATCCATGGAAATCTCCACGCGTGGCTGGCTGACTTCCTCTCTAGTCATAGTCAACGTGTGGCCCTGAATGGGTTTCTCCCATCTCCTCTTCCTGTTGAGGCTGGAGTTCCCCAAGGCAGTGTTCTGGGCCCTGTGCTTTTTCTGGTCTTCATCAATGATCTCTCTGACTCTCTTGAAAATCCTCTCTATCTCTTTGCTGATGACTCCACTCTCTGCCGCTCCATTCCTCATCCCTCAGATCAGCAGTCTGCAGCCTCCTCCTCACTCTCTGCAGACCTGAACAAAATCACAGACTGGGCAAAAAAGTGGAACATGTCTTCCAATCCTGACAAATCTTACACTCTTACGATGTCTCTCCGAAAAGATCGACTGGACAACCCTCCCATCCACTTTCTGAATAATCCTCTCCAAGAAGTTCTGTCAATCAAGCTTTTGGGTCTCACTATCTGCCATGATCTTTCATGGGAAAACCACATTTCAAATCTGGCCTCCAAAGCCAGTCGCCGACTGGGCATCCTCCATCGTGCGAAGTCCTTCCTTGGCACACCTAAGCTCCTCACCACATGCAGGGCTTTCATCCGCAGCTCAATGGAATACTGCTCTCCCCTCTGGGCTGGTGCTCCTGCCTCACACCTCGCTCGTCTTCACGCTGTTGAAACCAAAGCGTTCAGAATCATTGGAATCGCCCGTGATGAAGCTACCTCCGAGGGCCTTTCACTTACTCACCACAGGCAGGTTGGTGGTCTTTCTGTCTTCTACCGACTCCTCTCCGGCCTTGCTCCTCCAGCTCTCTCTGGGCTCTGTCCCGCAAATATTCCTACAGGTCGCACAAGATCTGCCTGCAACCCTCTTATGGTTAAACTGCCAAAATCAAGACTCTCTGCTCACCTTCACTCCTTCATGCCTCTTTTCTCCCACCTCTGGAACAAACTCCCTCGCACTCTTCCATCCCACTCCTCCCTCCAGGTCTTTAAAACAGCTGTTCACCACCATTTCTTATCTTCCCCCATCCAAAAACCTTGATCTTTTCTACCCCCGCTAATTTCACCCCAAATCCACTTTTTTGAAATACCAACTTCTTTCCTGGAAGTCCTTGGTGTCCTTGTGTTTATACTTCTCCCAGCCCCCCCCCCCCCCCTCCTTCCCACGCCACCTCCCACCAAGCCCTCTCCCTCCCACACATTCCCGATGTCCCTGCTCTCAAATGTTGTGTTTATGTGCTTCCTCGTCTCTCCCCATCTTGTCTACCGCTCCCCTTTTTATATACTTTGTTTGTTTGTCTGTTTGATTTGTTTGTGTGATAAATGTTAGCTCTTTCACGAGCCTCGATTATGTATACAAAAAACAAATCAATAAAATATCTGAATTTAATCAATATTTGAATTGACATTTCGTGTTCCTTTCATCTTTGTTTTGGCACACTGCTTTGACTGGACTGGTAAATGGTCAACTAATTGATACTTAAATATAAAGATCCTCGTTTCCCTACTGATCAAACCTGAACCTTGCTGTGCGCATGCTCAGATAAAAAAGGGTGCGACTTGTACAGTGTGTTTGACTAACGTCTTTCTGATGATTTATAGTGACTGTATTTGTCTGGCGAGAATTTTCTCAACTATGACCGAGGTCTTCTGATTTCTCAGAATCAGGATTTGGATACCACAGATAAATACTTATATCTTGTCTTGATAAAGTTCTTCAATGAAGTTAATTTTACCAAACTATTATCAGAGTGTGCGCTGGCACTCTCGACTCTCCGTACTAATGTCAGGATGATGCGGATAAAAAAATGTTGGCCCCACCCACTGATACAAAACGAAAGTTGGAGTATGTTTTCGTACTCTCAGTAGTTTAGTGAGGATACTTGCAGTTCGAGTGTATAACAAGTTTTGTTGACACTTCAAGTTAGCAAATCAGTAAAAAAAACCAGGAGAGTGTCGTTCACGTCTCGCTATCCATAAATTCCTCTCAAGAGGCTCCGCCCCTCCCATCTGTTCTCACCCTATTGGTTAGAGGGAAACCACAACAGTTATTTTGGGCATTTATAAGTGCAGTTCATTGTGTGGTCTGAGGCTGGATTAAGACATCACTCTTTGAGAAACGAGCAATAAGACAGAGCTGCAAGATACAGTCAGGCTTACGTAAGACAATATAGGAACACATGTACATTGTTTGACATTGCTGACTAAGATATCATGGCACTTTTGCTCCAATATTGGGTATCCTCTGAGTACCATACCATTGTGTTATTGCACATTGTAAAAAATAACAGAAACAAGTGAATAAAAAAAGCCCACAGAATCTTGTTTCTCAGTCTGAGAGTCCTTTAGGTGCTTTTTTGCAAACTCAAAGCGGGCTTTCATGTGTCTTTCACTGAGGAGAGGCTTCCGTCTGGCCACTTTGCCATAAAGGCCAGATCGGTGGAGTGTTGCAGTGATGGTTGTCCTTCTGGAAGTTTCTCCCATCTCCACACAGGATCTCTGGAGCTCAGCCAGATTGACCATCGGGTTCTTGGTCACCTCTATTACCAAGACCCTTCTCCCCCGATTGCTCAGTTTGGCCGGGCGGCCAGCTCTAGGAAGAGTCCTGGTTGTTCCAAACTTCTTCCATTTAAGAATTATGGAGGCCACTGTGCTCTTGGGAACCTTCAATGCAGCAGAAATTTTTTTGTAGGCTTCCCCAGATCTGTGCCTCGTCACAATCCTGTCTCTGAGCTCTGCAGGCAGTTCCTTCGACCTCATGGCTTGGTTTTTGCTCTCATATGCATTGTCAGCTGTGAGACCTTATATAGACAGGTGTGTGCCTTTTCCAAATCGTGTCCAATCAATTGAATTTACCACAGGTGGACTCCAATCAAGGTGTAGAAACATCTCAAAGATGATGAAGACAAATGGGAGGCACCTGAGCTAAATTTCCAGTGTCATAGCAAAGGGTGTGAATACTTATGTCAATGTGATATTTCAATTTTTTCTTTTTAATAAATTTGCAAAACTTTCTGAAATCCTGTTTTCTCTTTGTCATTTTGGGGTATTGAGTGCAGATTGATGAGGGACAAAATTAATTTAAACGATTTCAGCATAAGGCTGCAAAATAACAAAACGTGAAAAAAGTGAAGGGGTCTGAATACTTTCTGAATGCACTGTAGTAAGCTCCTATATAATTTCAGGGACTTCTTGCAAGTTCAGTTGTCTTTCCTACTTTTCTTTTTTATCAACTTCGAGTAACCAATCATAAATGTAGATAATTATAGAATGATGTTTTTAGGGATGTTTTTTGCAGTTTGTAAGAAGTTGATGATCATGTACTGAGAACTGATCAGGTACTGAAATCATGTACTGTTGATGATCATGTACTGATATTATAACATTCTACTCAGGCTGCTAATTTGTAAAGTCTCCGTATGTGGCTACACTACAAGAGTAATGAAGCATTGTTGTAACCAGTGGAGTGTTTGCAGAAGCTTGAAGCAATAATTGATTAAGTGTAAATGAGGCAGTGATGTCGGGATTGCCTGTTTTCTGAGAATGGCCCAAGAGATGTTGATCTTCACGAGCACATGATCAGATGAAAATGCATTATCTGTTTGAAATTTATTTATATTTTGTTCTTGATGATTTTGGGGAAAAAATTTCAAAAGTGAACTTTCAAAATACAAGATAGCGAGAACTATGTTGAACATATAAACCAAGTAAGAGAGAAAAGAAACAAGTGGACCAGAATGAATAAAAAAGGGAAACAAAATTAAAGGAAAGGGAAGGAATAAAAGTCAAGAAAGTGGGAATTTAAAAAGATCATAGAAACAGAGAAAAACCAAAGAAGGACATTGAATTTCCTCGTTAAATATCATTCTCTTCAATCCCTTCACCCTCCATGTCCCATTTCCCTTCATTTCACTTACAAAGACTTCTCAAGCTGCTCTGGTCCAGCTCAGTCATTTGGAGCTCCACTGGCTCTATTGAAAGAAGGAAAGATAAAGCGACATCACAATCAATGTAAATATCCTGCTGTTTATTTGTACAGTAAATATTTTTTGCTTCAAGGAACAATTTAAAAACATGAACAGATTTGAACGATGTATGAATGCTAACGAGGCCTTTCCCGCACGTGCTGTGTGTGCATTTTCAGGGACTTGCTTCAGCTCATCAGGGCACTTTTAACCTGCCGCTGCTCGGGAGAAGTGTGTAACTCAAATAGTCTTGTTAAACATGATTTTCAGCATTTAAACGAGTGGCGATTAATAGATGATCAACCATAGTTGTTTTGCTCCTGGATGAAAATCAGACTCCTGGAAAAATAGGAAATACCAGAAATATCCGTGGATGAGACTGAGAGGTGTTTAGTTCCGTTCATTTCCTGTTAATACAAGCGAGCTGTAGCAGTGGATACACACAAACACACACACACACACACACACACACACATAAACACACACACACACACACACACAATCACACACACACACACAAACACACACACATAAACACACACACATAAACACACACACACGCACACACACACACACACACACACACACAATCACACACACACACACACACACGCACACACACACATAATCACACACGCACACACACACACACACATAAACACACACACACACACACAATCACACACACACACACACGCACACACATAAACACACACACAATCACACACACACACACACACACGCACACACATAAACACACACACACACACACAAACCCACACACACACACACACACACACACACACACACACCTCACCTTCAAGCAATAAATGCAAAAATAAAGTGTACTTCATCTTGCCCCCCCCCCGTCCCCCACTGGAAACAGGAAAAAGTAAACAAACAAAAGATATTTATCCCAGCCACCACCGTGTTCACAGTCGGGATAGCGTTAGATAGGTAATCAGCTGTGCTCCGTTTCCGCCAGAAATAGCGCTTTGCATTCAGGCCAAATAGTTCAATTTTCATCTCATCAGACCAACTAAACCCGAGATTTGGGAAGTGCTGCAGACTCTTATCCTTCCAGCTGGTTTTCCCATCTCAGCCAAGCAACTCTACTATTGTCACAGTGGTCATTGGGTTATTGTTTACCTCCTTGACCAAGGTTCTTCCTGCCAGGTTGCTCAGTTTGGTCGGACGGAACTTTCAACATTCTCGAAATTGCTCGATACCCTTCCCTCAGATCTATGCCTCCTCACAATTCTATCTCAGAGTTCTATGGACAGTTCCTTGGACTTCATGGTCGGGTTTCTTCTCTGACATGCACTGTCAACTGTGGGACCTTATATAGAAAGGTGTGTTTCTTTCTAGTATAATTTCCAATCAATTGAGCAACACGAGCTCTGTTTGAAACATGCCATGTTTGTTTTTTAATTTAACATTTTTTTTTGTCAATTCACTAATTGAATTTTATAAATTTTCTCTTGTAAGCAATCTTTGATTGCACATTATGAATATTTATGGCTGTGCAATTCAGCCATTCACTGCCAGACATGCTTTCAACAAACCATTTTGATTGAGTGATTGATTGAATTGGCCATAGTGGTCTCCAATTAAGTTGTAGATACATCTAAAGGATGATTAAAGGAAATTGGATGCACCTAAGCTTAATTTGGAGTGTCATAACAAAAGTATTGAATACCTGTTGACTCAAGACATTTCAGGTTTTCATTTTTAATTATTTTGTAATAGGAAATTCTAAAAAAAAAAAAATTCCACATGATGGGGTATTTATGTGTAGATCAGTGGCCAAAAAAAATCTACATTTTATCTATTTTAAATTCAGGCCGTAACACAACAAAATGTGAAAAAAGTCAAGGGGTGTGAATACTTTCTGAAGGTACTGTATGGTGCCCCAAACACCGCTGTTCCGAGGGCTTCTGCACGAGAGCACCGAGCATGTAGGAACAGATTATGTCCTTTTGAAAGTTGTGTATGAGAGGAGGACAATGATCTTTGTCATTTATATATTTTTCACTTTTCTATTATCCTTCCAGGTTCTCTCGCATCTTATGTTCCCCAAATAATTATTCTCCTTACAAAATAGCACATTTTTGTCACTCACTCATTATATTCTTCAGAAAGTTGTCATGGAGTTCAATGAATGAGGCCAGGTTCTTCTCTTCCATGGAGACGTCCAACACTGTGGGTTGTGCCATCTTCAGAGATTGAAAATCTGACACCGACTCGAGCCTTTGTATGAAAAGGAAAAAACTTCAGGAAGATCAGGAAGATCAGGACGTCATTGAATGAGAAAAAGGTTTGTAAAATTATATTATAAAAGCCTCAAATATGAAGATATCCATAAACTTGTGGTTGAAATGGAATGACAGATGGAATATATATTTGCGCCAATCTTTCGATGAGAATCTATAAATTCAACAAATATATGAAAAGGACAATGTTTAAAACAAATGGACTTGATAAACTTTTATTTTCTTCATGTTCTCTCATATAATATGGACTCAGGTTACATTATATAACAAGGAATATCAGATCATCAAATGAGAACGAGTTGAGACAATTTTGTGAATTACATATTTTTGGAAGAAGTAGAAAATAAAATATATCTGGAGATGAATGAAAATGGATGATGATTCTAAAGAAGGAACAGAGAGGAGGATAAAAGCATGATGATGTGTCAAACAATGTGATGGACACCATCACAGTCTTACCTTTTTATTACATCCTTATAACCCTGAAAAGGAAGAAAACAGTGAATTACCTCACGACTTCTTCGTTAATGAATGCCCTCTTCATAAATGTAAATAATGCACAATGTTGAATTTGCAAATTTAGGCGTGAAATTAAATTTCATTTGACAGGCTGGATAATGTACCCCCTTGAAGATAAAAACACAACAAGTATAGACACATTCAAAGTACACCGCCCCCATGCCAAATAAATAAATATCCTCCAGCGCGGCATTGCCGGGGTGCCTCCGGCGCCCGGCAATACCGCCGTACAGGTCATAGAGACTGTATTGGGAGTAGTAAGGGAAACATATGAAAATCTGTTAACTAAATTGTTACCAAAAAATTTCTTCACCAATATGTTTGTAAAGGTGTGTAATAACATGTGTTAAAATGTTGAAGGTCAACTCCCGTGGGAAACCCAGAAAAAAGCTGTTGAATTCGGGTACCGAAAAATTATTTTCGAGAATTTTTTTTTTTTAATCGGCCCTTAAATAACTTATGAGGGGTCAAATAAGGGTTTTTCATGATTCTGAGTTGATTGTTAACATTTATATTTCACCACAGACACTCCTTTGTGGAAAAATAATTTCTAAATATATCTCATTTTCTACTTTGCAGGATATGGAGTCTAGCAATATGGATGAAGACGTTACTCCACCTGTGCTCAATTGCTTCATCTGTGCACGCTCGGATACACCAGCTGAAAGGCTCATACAGGCAACTCCAAAGGGATACTCAACTTTATTGAAACAAGCAGAAACTGTCGAAAATGTTACTGTTGTGGAACGTATGAAGGAGGCTCAAAAGGAAGGGAAAACTGAGGTACCACCAGAAGTGTAAAAATGATCTGTACAACAACTTTGTTGCAACCACCAAGAAGTCAGCTCAAGCATCAAAGGCAGAGAAAGAGTCATCAAAGTTGAAGAGAAGACGCACTACTTGTGAGTTCAGTTCATCAACTGGCTGCAGTTCTAGAAGATCACAGTCAGTTGACCTCCTGTATAAGGATGTATGCATTCTTTGCAACCAACCAGCCCAGCTCTACAAAAATAATCCAGCACAAGCTAGAAAGAAATACAGAGTGCCAGATAATTTGACTGCAGATACACTGAAGGCAAGCTTGCTGAAGACAGCACGGAGTCGCGGGATGACTGGGGCACTGAAGTCACTGGACGCCTGGAAGGGATCAACGACTTGGTAGCAGAAGAAACACTGTACCATTTGCGATGCAAACTTATGTTTGCGAGATGTGACAGTTTGTCCAAGACTGATGAGGAAGGAAAAAGGAAGAGAGGACAGAGGAGTATTGATGAGGAGCGAGAGGCAGTTTTTATTGAATTCTGCGAATGGTTAGACTCAGAATTAGAGCATGGGGTAATGAACATGGACCAAGTCCATGAAAAGCTGCAGGAGTTTGATCAGTCACCAGAGAAGAGCCTTTCTTATTCAAAGCATTGGCTAAAGATAAAACTTCTAGAGAAATACGAAGACACCTTGTATTTCACAACACAGGAAAGAAGGGCAGATGTACTCTGTCTCAAAGATGGCACCGACAATATTCTGCGAGAGCATCATGCTAATCTTGACCATGGAGATGAGAAGACTCAGATCATAAAGACGGCACTCAAGTTCATATCCAATGATATTGCCTTGATTGATTTAGGTCCAAAGTCATACCCCACCACACACAGTATGACTGACATCGATAGTCAGCTGACACTTGTTCCTGCAAGCCTTCAGATGTTCTTGAGACCGATTGTCAAGACAGACGAAAGAGTTGCCGTTTGGGGGCAGAATTTTATTAAGGCCTGTCGACCTCGGTCTGGAGTATTGCCACACCAAATGGGGCTTGCCATACAACTTGATCATAGATTTGGGTCAAAATGGATGCTCAACAAGTTCCACCGGCTGGGATACACTGAGTCTTACACGGAGACACAAAACTACAAATACTGCTTCCTTAATAGTAGGAGTGGAGATGATGTTCCAGATACTTCTGGCACTCTTGACACCATTGTGGAGGAAACCGATGAACAGATCAATGATGAGGTTGCGGTTGATGCTGCGCTTGAGGATCAATCAGTGATGACAGCCAAAGTGCCAGCCAGTGAAAGTGAATTGTCAAGTAATGATCAGGTGGTCTTTATGGAGGTTGGGGAAACAAACAATGCAGTCACTCAGTTTGTTGGAGACAATATAGATTTAAACATTGTCTCTATTCACAGAAACACTCCCTTTCACTCAATGGGTTGGATCGAAGTCACCTCTCCGGCACCACCTTTGCCAGATCCACAGACAACAGCAGCTTTCCCCCGGGTGAAGTTGAAGGCACTCGACAAAGCTAAGATCCTGAGAGGAACTGAAGTAAAGATTATTCCATTTACGAACAGGAAACAGATAGGAATGAACGCGATCATGTTTCTCCCCCTCGCTGAGCTTTCCTCCTCCCTGGCTCATGATCAGCCACTCCTCACTCCAGGTGACACACTCTGGGCAGCGGCAGGAGTGATCAAACCAGAGACTCTACCTCCAACAGAGGGTGCAGCTGCACAACATTCACTCCGTGCCTACCTGCAGACCCGGGACTGGATCCTTCTACAGAGCATGTCTCTGAACCCCAGTGACTATGGATGGACAATAGGTGTGCATGGGTATGAGCCAGTTCCAACACTGGACCCCACGGCTCCTGAGGAGCTATTGCAGTTCACGAGCTGTAATTGTCATGCAGATTGCAGCAACCGGCGATGCAGCTGCAAGAAGAATGGGGTCACGTGCATCTCGGCCTGTGGAGTCTGTAATGGCATTACATGCAGAAACTGCAGTCATGATGTTGTTGAGTCTGAAGAAGACATAGACAATGACTGTTGAAACTTCTGACATTGTGAATGAGAAATAACTCTTGAGTATTATATATGTATGTGAAATAAAAGCTACTTTGTGTGTAAATGTAAAAGTGAAAATATAAATGTTAACAATCAACTCAGAATCATGAAAAACCATTATTTGACCCCTCATAAGTTACTTAAGGGCCGATTTAAAAAAATAAAAATTCTCTAAAATAATTTTTCGGTACCCGAATTCAACAGCTTTTTTTCTGGGTTTCCCACGGGAGTTGAACTTCAACATTTTAACACATGTTATTACACACCTTTACAAACATATTGGTGAAGAAATCTTTTGGTAACAATTTAGTTAACAGATTTGTGAAATATCTCATAAAATGCCCTTACTAGAGGGAGAGGTGTACAATAACTGATTGATTAATTGCATAATTAAAATCAATAAACAATAATCATACAATATTTTCTTAATCAATTGGCTAATGGCATAAGTAATCCACCAGTGCTTGATCCGAAGCTGTAAATTTTTAAAAATCAATTCAATAAGTCATTCAATCAATGTCATGATTAATCATTAAATCAAAAATATCCTTTTTAGCCACATCACTTGGTCACTGTCGTGTCAAAATATCAGCTTGCTAGCTCAAAAGGTGCAAAGATGAGAAAGCAAATATATTGTTACGGACCGCGGATAAGATGTTGGTTTGCCGAGTGGATGGCACCGCAGGCCTAACAGTCACCCCGACTAACCCGATTCCCGAACGTTGGCCGAATCGCGCCACAGGTATTCATTAGGGAAAAGACAAAGGCGACACGGATGTGAAGAAGAAGAAGAAGACAAAAAGGTTTGAAAGGCTACTAAATTTATTCCTACTATTTACATGCTCAAAGTAACCAAGGAGAAGGAAGGATAATAAAATAATTTACAGAAGAGGCAAGGCGACACAGCGAAACTTAGCTTAACTATACAGGCTTAATTATTACCCAGGGACAGAACAAACAAAGACAGACTCACGCGGGGAATGATGATAGGAATGGCAGGAGGTGGATGGCTGGAGGGAGAGGAAGGTCCACTGGAACTGGGTCACGGTCGGGCCGGGAGCGGCAGCTCCGTTCCTCCGCGGCCACGGTCGGCACCGCCATCAACGCCCATGCTGCGGTCGTGCGAGCTGCCGCGGAACGAGCTCCGCCGGTCGAGTTAAAGCTGCCTGGTGGAGCCAACGCTGCTTGGTGGAGTTTAAAGCTGCTGGTACTGCTCGTGGTACTCCTCTTGCTTGCTCTCAGGACTCTCTCTCAATGCTTGCTCTCAGAACTCCTTCTCTCAATGCTTGCTTGTGTACTGCCAACTCTCTGACACACCTCTCTTTGCACGTCTCTTTGCACGTCTCTCTTTTTGGTCCAACCACACACTCGGTTCTTGCGCGCGCGCTTTTATAGCGCCTCAGGCGATCAAGACGCCGGCCTTCAGGACACGCCCCCCGGTGAGCTCGCTTCGGCCCTGATTGGTGGGCACAGGCCCTCTGACTCCACCCTTGATGACGATGGGCGGGCACGCCCTTCTTCCCCGAGCTGAGCACATGCTTAATGGCAGCTATTGTAGTTGGCAATGCGAATGGCAATTGACGAAAAGGGAATGTGAACGGAATCTACTCTTATTTCACCTGGTGCAATGGAGTGTCATCTTAATGGAGAGACAAGGCCTTACCCTAATACACATAATAAGGAAATAAGCTACTGAACAGGGATATTATGGTGTCCTTCATGTATGCTTTATGGAACTAACTACGGGAATGCCCTTTGACCTTTATACAACACTGGAGTAAGGAGGGCGATATTTTACAACAATTTACACTACAACAACAACAAAAAAGAAAACATTCTCATATCCACAACAATATAAATGATTAATAATGAAAATAAATAAATAATAATCATAAAATATTTAAATAATTAATAAATTGGCTAATGGAATACGTCAACCACCAACGTTTTATCCGAATCTATAACTTAAAAAAAAAAAAGTAATCAAGTCATTAATCGGACAAATTAAATAATTAATCGATGAATTGCTTGATAAATCAAAAGTATCCTTTGTAGCCCATCACTTGGTCACTGTCGTGTCCAAATTTCAGCTTCCCAGCTCAAAGGACCTCAGAGATATCACCCGGGCAACCAGGAAAACGAGAAAGCAAGAAACCAGGGTGAAAACCGATGTCTCCCTTAAAGTGTGGGCCATTGCCGGGCACCAAAGGGGGCCCGGCAATGATGGCATGCAGCGCCAGGAGATGGCATCGGAAAGGAGCTGTGTACAACACAGAAATATCTAATTAACCTCCGCTCGCGTAGCGAAAAGTGGGGTTCAGCATTCAGGTGAGTATGTGTGTCATGTGCCGTACGTGTGCCATGTCTGCATTTAAAAAATTCATTTTCTTGGCAACTGTTGGTCCGATTGACGTGAACTTTTACCGTAGGAGCGCCTCTGCCTGTTGATTTTTTTGCTGTTAATTATGACGTCATATGTCACGTGGCATGGACGCCACCTTGGAAAAAAGTTGCACCTCTATATCTCCGAAACCACTCCATGGAAAAAATTGAAATATGGCTCATTGTCAAGTACTCCCCATGGTGAATAAAATATGTTAATGATGATGTCATCGGTGCCTTCATTATGACGCCGTCATCCATGAAGGGCGACGACCAAAGGAAGACGACCTCGCTCTGACATGGCAGAACAGGCGTCATCGTAATTCAACATTCGTGTTTGTGAATATTTGTTGTGGTTACTCTTACAATCACTAAAAGAGAACTTAACCCACACCTTCATTAACATGTAAATCCTCCCCGCCCCCAATCAATGAATCTTCCCTCAACACTTACCTTTCAAATTCTTATTAATGCTTCTTTCTTGGTCTTCCCTCACACCAGCAGCCCCATATAAGCATCATACGTGTAACTTACTGTTCTTACAATCTCTAATAGCGTGACAACTGTCAGCAATCACTGCTATGGTAAATGTGGAACTATAATCCCTAAACAAGAGTGATAAATGAACCTTCAAGGGTCTGTGTCAAGGACGATATCTCCACATCTGATGGTATATTCATGTTGTGTTGTTATCCTTCCTAAAGTACAATGTACCATTAATTCACTCTCCGAGCAATACCCCAAGTCCGAGCTCTCATGTCCTGCAGGTTTATGATTCGTCAATTTTTTTCTCTTCTAAAAAAATTAAATTCAATAAATATTGACAATTAAACATTACCACTTTTGTAAAAGGTGAAGAAGAATGCCTACCTGTAAAAATGAAATAGTCTCAAGATCCTGGAGTGCTGCTTTCAATGTGAAATTTGTTTCCTGGAGAGAGTTCAACTGCTCCGTCACCGTGTCCATCTGCTTCTGAAGGAGAAAAATCTTCTCATTTTGCCTATTGATCACCCGACTCTTCATCAGATCCACGGATTTATCCACATATTGGTACAACGCCAATCGCTTTTCCTCCATCCTGTCCACAGTCGATTTGCCTGAATGCTGGAATAAATCAATCATTGTACGATTGGAGTTAAAAGTCAAGAATAAACCATCAGAAAAAGGTTAAAACTAAAGAGAACAATGGATTACGACTGAAGAAGGATTAGGACATATTGCAGGAATGCATTTAGAAGGACATAATGTATTGGACAGGACACTTATCCACAACACTTATTGGGGTGAGTTGATGGGTCGATGGGAAATTTCAACATTTACCCAACCGAGATGAGGGAGATTTTAACTAGTTCGCATTTAATGGACAGAATTAGGCATAAAAGGTCTAAATCTTTAAAATTGAAAGAAATAAAATAAAATTTCAGATTTCCTGATCACAAAAAAACACTAACACTTGTTCAGATATGGACAGTTTGTTTCTAGAGAATTGCACATATGTGGGCAGTAATATTACAGGATACCTGCCTACCTCCACTCTTTTCTCTGGCTTGTGAAACAATATTCATGAAAAAGTTCAATCCCGCTCTACCCTCCACGGCTCGATGTTGGCATCCCACTACCCTCTCCCGTCGTCCTGAACCATCCAAACCTGCAATATTTTACCACTTTCACTATTTTCACCACTTTTCACCACCACGCCCCACTTCCCCAAACCAATCGTCTTGCAGATTACTGTGTTCTTCACATCTTGTTTTTTTTCTTCTTTTTTTCCCATGAATTAATTCCCTAACCTTTTCGGATTCCACCTTTTGCCCCACTGCCCCACCGTCAATACATTTCCTTTTTGCACTCTGTATCTTGCTCTTCCATAAGCTGACTTTTGTACCCCCCCAAAAAGCATTTAAACAATAACTTGAAAGCATTTTAAGAGGACAACTTTCAAATAAAAGTCTGTTCAGTTAGATTTAAAAATAAATCTGACATTAATGGTCATGGATTGAAATTGTTTTGGGTCAGGTGGTTGGTGGCTCGTGTGTGTAGATGGCCGGAGGTGGCCTGAGATGGCTGAGATGCAAGTAAAATTGTGTAGTTTCAGCTGTGGTGATGTCACCCATTGTAGAACAAATATTTTTTCCAGATGCTAATTCTCTTTCCTTCAATCACGTCCATTCCTTGGTACTTCATACCTGTGTTTGTTCAACCTCCTGCTTCAGCTGATGGAGTTGGGATTCAAGGTGCTGCTTTGACTTTGATAGTTCAGGACACTTTGCAGTCAAAACGCCCTGCACAGAAGAAATAAGTCCAGGTAAAGAGAATTGTTCATCTGTATGTGGAAACGATAAGACACAAACTGCACAAAATGATTTTAAAATGTATTTGCAAAAAAAGTGGAGACTAGACATTTATAGATTCCAAATTAAATATCAACTCTTCTTTATTTATGCAACTGTATGAGAAGAGAGCTCATCAACATTATTTATCATGGTGAATAATTGATAGTTAAAGGAAGCAGAGGCGGACTATAAAGGGGTGCCCTACATCTGGCAATTAAAATACATTTACTTCTTCATGCAGCTGTATGAATGAAATTGGCGCCCTTTATATGAACGTTTCGAGAGCATTACTTGGTTCCTCCTCAGAACATAAGGGTAGACCAGCATGCAGATGAAATTTTTTGAATGTCCCTTCTTTTCTATTCTTTGGGATTTTCTACAAGCTATGAAATGTCGCTTCTTTTCTATACTTTGGCTCATGGCACATACCATATAAAGAGGCATTTTTCATACCCCTGCATTTTCCCCAAGAATTACTACAGGAGTCCAAAAATTTATATGTCCAACATTTTGGGGATCGCCCCCAAGAGCTAAGCAAAAGTAGGACTGCGGGTCCTGAAGCTCACCTGGATCAAGAGCAACAATCACTCAAACCCCCCACAGACCACGATATTTTTTAATGCGGTGAACAACTTTTGTACATCATGAGTGATGATGGTTGTGATCAAATTTCATTGAAATTGTGTGTGTAGTTTCAGAGAAGAGAGCAAATTCGTATTTAGGGGGGGTCAACCCTCACAACCCTCTCCCCCATAAACTCCCTTAATGAACACAGATTTTGATGCGGAAAATACACCTTCGTTAGGTATCATATATGCAGCTTGTGACCAAGTTTCATCAACATCGTGTGTGTAGTTTCAGAGAAGAGAGCAAATACCAATTTTGGGTGGGGCCCCACAGACCACCTTAGACCTTGACTTTTTTATGCCGTGAACAAACATTGGTACATCACGGGTGATGAAAGTTGTGGACATGTTTCATCAAAACTGTGTGTGTAGTTTCGGTAAGCGTACTTCCATTGCGAGCAAAATCATGTCAACCATGATCGATATAGATGGAAAGTCTTTTGTCTTTTCAAAGAACCTAATCACGGATCATCATTTTGGATTCTGTGTCATTGAACTTTGCAAATGATTTTTCTTCGCAATTAGAAATGGTAAGAAGGCTTGAATCTGAAACAAAAGGTCAAGATAAAAGTCGATATAATAATAATAATAATTCATTTATTTTGTATAGCGCTTTTCCAGAAGCCCAAAGGCACTTTGACAGAGTGGAAAACATAATGCATAACAATACATGAAAACAACAATTGCAAAAAGACAAGAATCAATAGGGAAATATTTAAAGCAAAAGGAGGGAGAAGGAGAAGAGATAGTCAGGGGTTAAATGCTGTGGGTTGAATGTTGAATGCAGTGTTGAGCAGGTGGGTCTTTAGTGATGTTTTGAATGTGGTGAGTGAGGAGGAGTCTCTGATGGTGTGAGGTAGTGAGTTCCAGAGGGTGGGAGCAGCGATGGAGAAGGCCCTGTCCCCCCAGGATCTGAATTTGGTCCGGATGGAGGAGGTCAGGAGGTTGGTACCAGCAGAGCGGAGGTTGCGGGTGGGAGTGTGTCTGGAGAGGCGGTCAGCCAGGTAGGATGGGGCCAGGTTATGGAGGGCTTTGTATGTCAAGATGAGGATTTTGTACTGGATTCTCTGGGGGATGGGGAGCCAGTGAAGCTTGTAAAGGACGGGGGTGATGTGGTCACGGGTCCGGGAATGGGTGAGTAGACGGGCAGCGGAGTTCTGAATGTATTGGAGTTTATTGGTGATTTTTGAGGGTGAACCATAGAGGAGGCTATTGCAGTAGTCCAGACGGGAGGTGATGAAGGCGTGGATGAGGGTTTCTGCAGCCGTGGAGGAGAGGGATGAGCGGAGACGGGCAATGTTTTTCAGGTGAAAGAAGGCTGACTTTGTGATCTGTTTAGTGTATTTGTCGAAGGAAAGGGTTTGGTCAAAGATGACGCCAAGATTCCGGATGTGAGGGGAGGTGGATACTGGGATACCGTCAATGTTGAGGGCAAAGTTATGGGTGGATTTTGTGAGCGTTTTTGGGCCAATGATGATTATTTCAGATTTATCACAGTTAAGCTTGAGGAAGTTGATTTGAAGCCAGGATTTTATTTCAGTGATGCAGTTTGTCAGGATAGAGTGGGTGACGGTGGAGACGGACTTGGTGGAGATGAAAAGCTGGATGTCATCGGCGAAGCAGTGGAATTGGAGACCATGACGGCGGATTAAGTGACCGAGGGGGGACAGGTAAAGGATGAAGAGGAGGGGGCCAAGAACTGAACCTTGGGGGACACCTTGGGGGAGGGGAGCAGTGGGGGATTTGCAGTTATTGACGGAGATGAACTGGCGTCTGTCAGAGAGGTATGATTTAATCCAAGAGAGGGCAGTGCCGGTAATGTTAAAGGTGGATTCAAGTCGGGTGAGGAGGATGGTGTGATCGATGGTGTCAAAGGCAGCACTGAGGTCGAGGAGGACGAGAATGTTGAGGTTGCCAGCGTCAGAGGAGAGGAGAAGGTCATTGGTGATTTTGAGGAGAGCAGTTTCAGTACTGTGGTTGGAGCAGAATCCGGATTGGAATGTTTCATACAGGTTATTGGCAGAGAGATGATGTTTGAGTTGAGTGGCTACAGCACGTTCCAAAACTTTTGACAGAAAGGGTAGGTTGGAGATGGGTCTGAAGTTGTTTAGGGTGTCAGGATTTAGACCAGGTTTTTTTAGAATGGGGGTAACAGCAGCAATTTTGAGGGAAGGTGGGACGATGCCTGTAGACAGGGAGGAGTTTATTGTTGCAATGATAAGTGGAGAGAGAGCAGGGAGGGAGGCCTTGACAAAGCTGGAGGGGATGGGGTCAAGAGTGCAGGTGGCAGTTTTCATTCCTATGAGGAGTTCAGAGAGGTCAGTAGGGGAGATTGGGGAGAACCGAGACAGGGGAAGGCAGGACAAGGGGGGGGGGGGCAGGTGGTTGGAGGGGGAGCGGGTGTGGCGGTGGTCAAGCTGTTGTAGATGTTGTCAATTTTGCGTTGGAAGAAAGAGAGGAAGGAGATGCAGTTGTCTACTGTGAATGACTGGGTGGTGGTCGACATGTCGACATGTTGAGTGAGGTTAAAGCAGGTGAGTAAATCAGTGAAGTCAGTGGAGTCCATGTGGATATTGAAATCACCAAGGAGGAGGATTGAGGGGGAGAGGGAACATAGCTGGGCCAGAAAGTAGGAGAAGTCAGACAGGAATGATGGGTGTGGTTTGGGAGGGCGGTAGACGACAGCCGTAGGGCGATATAACATGGCTTGGACATATTTTAGATAACCAATACAAAGTAGCATCCTGTTCTACTTGTCTAGCTCACCAACTGCTGCATACAAGAAAGCCATCATACTTGACTTCCAGCACTTGCACTTCTCGACTTCCAGCACTTGCACAAATGATTCCACATTATATAGTACAGTACTATATCCTGCAGACAGGCAGATAAAGCAGCTGCATCACTGTCTCACGATCTGTAATGGTTGGACAAACAAAATGGATCACACCTTGCCTTCTTGGCAAATCTCTCAGTCTCACACCAAAAGGACCATTACATAAACCCACATATTTCCATGTTCAACCACTGAGTGTCTTCGAGATTCAGTGTCTAACTTCTGACATCTCTTCGGTTGAACATGTTGCAAAGTTGGTTTGCAAAAGCAACCACAGATCGGGCATCCTCTGTCGTGTTAAGTCATTCCTTGATTGATGTGAGCAGTGAGTCTGGATTTTGGGAGTTTTGCAAGAAGTGAGTTAGTGGCAGAACCCCATGGGGGGTTGAAGGGTGAGGAGACAAAACATTGAAAGGGGAGAGGGTGAAAGGCTAACAAGGACACAGAAGAAGATAAAGAGCCAACCAAATTGTCAGCGATGCAGGAGTAACAGGCCCAGGGATGCCGCATTGCTGAAAGAGATTCCACTGCTTTTGAAGGACTCGATATCCGTGGATTCAAGTTGAAAAGGCGTGAAATGGGAACATGAGCTCAGAAGGAAAGCAATACTCCATTGGGCTGCAGCTGCAAGCCTTGTGGGTTGTTAAAAATTATAATTTGTCTTTGCATGATTGAGAATATTCCCAATGAGGCAATGGCTTTCCAGGCCAACTCAGATATTTAGTTGGTCCAGGAGGTATTGTGGCTAGTGGAGATGTTAACACGTTTGAAGACCTCAATTGCAAGTGTTGCTTAAATGGAGTAGATTGGATGTTTTTCCAGTTGGTCGTTTTAAAGAGAAAGTGAGACGCCAGGGTTTACAATTCCAAGTGCTGCTCCAGCTTCTTCTTTTTCACCAGCGTGAGTGCTGCCTGCAGGAGTTATAAGCTGCCTCAGAGAGGGAAGAAGCTGATGCCTGCTTTTCTGGAGGATGAGTGGTGCTGCAGCAAAGGGTGGAGTTATAAGCAAAATTTTAACCTGAGACTGGTTTGGGGCCTTAGATTTTCAACTGGGAGAGGCTCCCATTGAGACTCAGGCATGACTATGAAAGTGGAGGAGACGAAGTCACAATACCAGATTTGGATAAATGCTTGAGCCATGTCCAGGAGATACATAATTGATCTCTTTTTTAAAATTCAGAGCCTCAATCCATTGTTGGAAGAGCGGGAGATGGAGGTCCAGGGTGGTTGAATGGGGTTGGAACCCAACTGATGGTTTGAGATCAGGCCATTAGAGAAAAGGAAGGTTTTCATTTCAACTGCAATGTTGGATTATTGAGGCCCTTTCTGTCAATGTAAAAACCTGTCTGTGCTCATTTGTCGACTGGTGTCATTGTCAATATCAGTGCACGTTTCAAACAGCCATTTTGTTTGTGGAGAACATTTCAACTTTGGTTTCCAGTTACATCATAGTTTGTTAAAGGAGTTTCCATGATTAATATGCTGGTCCTCCTTGAACAGAATATTAAAATGAGATCATAAAAAAAAACTCAACATAATTTGTTGCTTCATGCTTTTGAGCAGTCGAGTAATTTTTTAAAGTATGATTGTGGTGTCATCAAAAATATCATTGAAAATCTTTGAAACCATGATAAGACGACCATTGGCCCGAGACTCAGTATGAATGTGAACATTGTGATGCAAGGAAGTAAAAGCACAAGAAAACAAACACCCAGTGATGGATAATATCAGGCCTGTACATTACCGCTTGGGAATTGCCATAAACAACAACAACAACATGTATTTTAAGGCCATTTTCCCTGCTAGAGTGGGGGTTAGCCTTGCGGTCCCCATGACAATCTTCTCCATTTTGCCCTGTTTTCTGTATCTCTCCTTGTTAACCCCCTTGCCCACATTTCTTCTTCCAACATCTTTAGCCAAGTCTTTCTCAGTCTTCCCCGTCCTCTCCTTCCTTCTACATTCATTTCCATCACTCTTCTCAACCAGTGACTTTCATCTTTCCTCAACACATGACCAAACCATCTCAACCTGTTCCTCTTCACAGCATCAATCACAGGCTCTATTCCCATCATCTTTCGCAATTCATCATTTGTCTTCCTCTCTCTCAACGATACTCCACACATCCACCGAACCATTCGCATTTCCACCCTTTCCAGCCTTCGTTGCTGCTCTACGTTCTATTGGTAATTTCCATAACTGCAAGTATTTTAAAAAATCCTTTTATATGAAGTTTAACAATAGCCTGGTGTTGGCTTAGCGGTTAGGGTGCCGGCTTGGGATCCCAGGATCCTGGGTTTGAATCCTGGTCGATCGCTGAATTAACACCAGGGGGGTTGACTCAGCCTGTCATCCTACTGAGGTCGTCAAATTGAGTACCAGTTTACTAGTAATTCCCTGTGTGTTGGAAGAGGCGACTAACAGGGTTGGCAACAGGAAGGGCATCCGGCCATAAAACATTCCTTCAAAAAGGGGACTACGGTGCACGAAAACGGCCAGCCCCTGCTCTGTGGGGAAAAATGGCCTCAAGGTGGTGCCATATGAAGTTTAACAATAACAGGTTGGTTTGTGTGGTTGTCACGAATATACCTGCGATGGTAAAGTGGTCTCAACCTGTATCTTTTATCAACAAACACTTCCCTTTATTCAACATCTCGAAATGTTGTTCACACACATTATTCTTGAGCATCGCTAGACATTTCATCTCCAAGCTTTTTCAGAGCTTTGGGTCTATATCCTTAGGCCCGGGGCTAAAAACAATCTCAGCACAAAATTGTTAATTTGGTGAGCTCTCCAGCATACCTTTTTACCTGAAAAATCAATAACCACCTTTTTCTGTCAGTTGTTCAATTTAAAAAACTTGTTTTTGACACTCGCTCATTCTACAGCCAATTGATCTACAGCAGTGTCGGGGAAAGTATCATAAGAAGGTAGTCTTTCCATAAAATAACCTCCACTTGTGAGGAATGTTCTGTTGCTCCAACATCACAATAATTTCAGTAGATCGTCCTGAGTGAAGTGAAAATTGAGACAAATTTTCACGATTACAGAACTTGCAATTTATCAATGTCTTATATCTTTTGACACTTTGTTCTTTCAACTTCCTTTGAGAAAAGTTTTTATATTCTTGGAGATAAATTCATATGGATAAAATTTACATGAACAAAAAAACATTTTCACTTATGTACTTGCCTTGAGTTCATCATGAACAATCTCAACGGGAACAACTTCATGGTTCTTATGTTGTCCAACCATGCACATCACACACATCAAGCTTTCATCATCCTTGCAGTAGAGTAGTATTGGCTTGCCATGCTCGGTGCATCTTCGCTCCTCCACGTTTACTCCTGGCACCAATTTCATCTGCTCCACCAATTTGGCAAGGGCCACATTCTTTTGACATTCTGGTTTTATCGGAAATACTTTACGGCAATTCGGACAATCACAGACTGTGGCCTCTTCCCTGCTTTCCCAGTGTTGCTCGACACAGACTTTACAAAATGAGTGGCCACATGGCAGAATAATAGGTTCCTTGTACAGTTCAAAGCACACAATGCATTGAAGCTCATCTGCAGAAACTTCAGTCATCGAAGAAGACGCCATTTTCTTGTATCAGAGAAGGAAGTGCAGAAGAGTTGAAATCTGTAGTTATAAAAACAAAACGTTAGAGGTAAGAAAACATCAGGTAAATTACTATGGAGCACAATTACCTCAGAAACAAGAGAGGTCATACAACACGTTACCCCACTCAGTGTTAACGTCTATACAGGAATGCCTTGTCGTTCACGAGGTGGTGAAAATCCCCGTGAACCGCAAACTTAGGAGGTAATGGGGAAAATATGGTTTGGCACTTCAACTATAAAATTGTCCAAACTGTACCATTAATTAACATGTTGGTGCTTTGTTTTTGTGCTGTTTGGATTCAAAATAAAGTATTATTTTCCTGTATTAAGAACATAAAATAAAGTGTATTTTCCTGAGTTATTATTATTATTATTCCTAGAATATAAGACCCGTCGCTTCTCTGATGGAAAGACCAATCTTTTCTGCAATGGCTAATCTATGGGGGAAGAAAAACAAACAAACAAAGGATTTCTGGGCTCTCCGTGCAGGGATAACCAACGTCACGTGTTGGCATTTGCACTTTTGACACGGGTGTCCATGCACCCATAAAGAAAAAGTTTTTTCCCGGGAGTTACCTGGGAGTTACTCGAATCCCAAGTAGTTGGATTTCTTGAAATCCATTAATTCGTTCTCAAGTTATAACATGAAAAACAAACAAACAAACAAACAAGACCAACGGCTCCTTTTATAATATAGATTTCGGGAGTAGCCTGAGGCTGCTGATTGCATCATTGCTGGGATCGTGGCTGTGCCCCTGATGAATTGCTCTGATTCCAGTAAGCTGGTACTCATTTTGCAGACCTCAGAATTATGACAGGCCGAGGCAACTCCCCCCCCTCCCCAATCCACCCAGCCCCCCCCCCAATCCACCCCTCCCACCCTGCCCCTCCCACCCCGCCCCACCCCCCCCCAATCCACCCCTCCCACCCCCGCCCCTCCCATGTCCTGGCCGCACCAGGAGAGCAATTTTCTTGAAATCGAACATCGATTGGGATCGATGACAAAACAGACAGAACAATGGCAAGCATGCAATCAGCGGAGCTATACTTCGATCTCTTAGTTTATCTTTCTATTTAACAAGATGATCTGAAGTATCTGAGTGGTAATGCTCCATGACCCGTCCTTCATTCTTCCTCTCTGCATGTCCTGATGCTTTTCCACTTTGACCTTCATGCCCTGAAAACGAGGGTCTGACTGGTCCTGGTCCTGGTCCTGGCACCAATACAAGAGCCTCAATTTGGGGTATGTGTGTTTGTGTGTGTCAGTAATAAGCCAATAATAAGCCAATCACTCCGATGGTAACCGGGTGGAAAAGAAGTATCAACTTAAAATTTTGACTCATGTTGAAAACGCGACTAGTTATGCTCGGCCTATAATCCGGCTCTATCCTGGAAGGAGGGGGTCCCTCATGCCATGGTGTGATGGTATTCTTAGATTCGAACTTTCTCCAAAATGTTACCATTTCCTCCGTGTCACATACACAACCTCTCCACCAAATTACTACCGAATCCATACACAAGTTTTTGAGATATCCTGCTCACGGACAAACAAACAGACAGGGGTAAAATCATAACCTCCATCCACCTTTGGTGGCGGAGGTAAAAATACAAAAGATTGACGATTTAGGCGACCTTGACCTTTTGACCTCAAGAGGAATATGCTTCATCGACCCAATATGTAAAACCTGGTCAAATTTCAAACCAATCGGATGAGAATTGACGATTTTATACAACCATGACCTTTGACCTTGTGTTTAAAAAAACAATCGGCTTTTAACCTTTGATTGGTGAGCCAATTCAGGGACCAACATGCAAATTCTTTAAATTTCAGGTGAATAGGATGAAAAATGATGATTTTATGCAATGCTGACCTTTGACCTTTTGACCAAATTATTAATTTCTCTTCTTCGTATTCTCATAATAAAGCTTTGTTGAAAATTTCCATGACAAAAGCTGAAATGTTACGAATGTTACAGCCCGTGCAGACACACACACACACACACACACACACACACACACACACACACACACGCGTCACAAACACACACACACACACACACATACACACACACACACACACACACGTCACACACACACACGTCACACACACGTCACACACACACACACGTCACACACACGTCACACACACACACACACACACACACACACACACACACACACACACACACACACGTGCAAAACCCTGCTGTGTGGGAGATGGGCTAAAAAATAACGTTTCGATCAGTGTTTGTGAAATACCCGAACATTAATGCTTTGGTTCGTAAAGTTAATTGATTTCACATATAAAACATTTTTCTGAAAATCTGCGTTCTTTACACTTCGCTCTCAAAGCGTTTCAGCGTTTGTCAAAATCTTGTGAAATATTTTGTTGAGATGCGTCTTTTCGTCCAGTTGTAACTTGCAAGAAATCGCTGGAAAGCTTTAGTGGCAAAAATGCATCGATGGTGGTGGTGGTGGTGGTGGTGGTGGTGGTGGTGGTGGTGGTAGTAGTAGTAGTAATAGTTTTGTTGGAAAGGCTATAGAGATTTGCGTTCAGAGCTCATGCAAGCTCAGGCAAACATATGTTCCCAGTTTAATGGCGCTCAATTCCTCATCTCTGCAAGTCCATGTTTTGAACTATAGTAGACAAGGTAGAGCATTTTGAAGAGAAAGCACTTCCAAGACAGATAAGGGGAAGGTAAAAGAACGCCAAAGAACACCAAAAAGAATGCCAAATAACACATTTATACAAATAAGGGCAAAGTATCTTGTGGGGAGACCGTACAAAGTGCATCATTTATAGTCCAGGTTTCCTTAAACTTTTGAACAGTGTTACTATATTCTGCCGCCTTGTACTCCGAAATAATGCGTGAGCGTATTAAGCCCTTCAGACCTACAGAACTGTGTTCCACCACATTTCTCTCAATTTTTTCCTTCCTGGTTTTATATATTGCCATTTTCCCACAGGCTAAAATAAAGTTAACAAGGAGATCTCGTGACTTGCTTAGTTTCTTTACCGGGTGCCCGATGATAAAAAGTGTTGGAGAGAAGTGAAGCCAGAAGCCCAAGAGAAGATTTTTCATCAGTAAGAACACTGGTTCAAGACGGTGCCATTGAAGGTACATGTGAAATATAGTTTCCCTTTCACCACAAAAGCAGCATTCCTCTGGGGAGTTAGTGAAATGGCGCATCATAGATCCAGAACTCAGTGCACCATGTAGCAACCTCCAACTTAAGTCTGCCATCAATCTTGGCGTTGGGTAGATATAGAGTGAATCCCAACGTGGATGAACAGTCGAAGGAAGTGGAAGAATCTCACGCCAGGGAGTATCCAGTCGGGTTGCAAGAGCTATATAATGGAGCGAGTGGATCACTAGCAGGTATATATTTTTCCTTGATAGCCCACAGAACGACATTTCCACTGTGCCAGGGGTCTTACTCATATTGTTTGCAGGTATTGGCTGAGAGAGCTCGCAACATCGTGGTCTGATTTTAAAATCTATGGAGTTACCGATGGACATCTGTCCAGATCCATCACCCTCTTTGGGATTCTCTAGATATTCCAGACAATCGGGAGGCAAGGAACTTTTGACCTCTTCAAGTTTCCAGGAGGGGATCCTGATTGTCCTTAGGCCCATTTTTGCTGCAAGTTCCTTGGTTAAAATAAGCCTTCTCTTCCCATCGTTCAGAAGGTCTCCCACTGTGGATATGCTACCAGCTAAGAGGTTCCTTCTTACTGAAGATGAAGCCAGAGTTTGGTCCTGTAGAAGAGGGTTGAGAATGAGTGGTTCTTCTAACAGGTCCTTGCCTGGATGAGGAACTGTTCTTTGTACGTCGACGACATTCCAAGCCTTCAGCATTTCTTGATAAAAAAGAGGCAATGTAGCACGAGACAGGCTCCGAGATGTAATGATAAAAAGATTCCTTTTGTACCCAAGATTGAGCACTTTGCTGAAGACATATGATGCCAGTGAGCACCATTGCGGTGTAGGGTTCACATGTAGGTATCGTTGTATGGTCCTCAGCCTGGATGCATGGCTGTGGCTACGAAGGCAGGGAAAAGACTGTCCAGTGTCCACCTTCTGCAAAAGGCAAGCTCAGAATGCCCAGGGAAACCCAGTGTTTACCATTCCAAAAGTAGTCCAATAGCTTCCTCTGCATCTTAACCAGAAACTCCTCTGGAGTGCTTATGCAAGAGAGCCTGAATACTAACTTCGGAATTATAAACTGTTTAGTAAGGAGTGTTTTTCCCCTCAGAGACAGGACTTTTAGTTGTCCACCCCAGTCTCTCAACTTTGCTTCGATCTTGTCCCCTAAAGTGATCCAGTTAATGAGTGGTGAGGACCCATGGGAAGTGGACAAGTGCACCCCCAAATATTTGAGCTCATTGCGACTCCAGGTCAATTTCTGAAAAAGTGTTGGTAACTCCTTTACCTGCATTTATCCAATTAGAAGCCCAGAGCTTTTCCTCCAATTGATTGCAGCAGACGATGCTGCTGAATAAACCTGCTGACAATCATAAACTACTTGCATATCCCTTGCATTACTGGCAAACACGAGAATGTCATCTGCATATGGAGAAAGTTTGAGGTTGACCCTGTTGTGTGGCACCACAATGCCAGTTAGCCTTCTTCTCATCAAACAAAGGAAGGGTTCGATACATAGGGAATATAATTGGCCAGACAGGGGATATCCTTGTCTTATTCCTCTCTCAAATGGAAAGGGCGCGAGCAAGAAACCGTTGACTTTAACTAGGCATTCTGCCGACATATACAACGTCTGAATCATGCCTACAAATCTCCTCCCCAACCCAAAAGTTAGTAAGGTTTCAAAGAGATACTCTTGGTTCATCTGGTCAAAGACTTTCTCCTGATCAAAGGAAAGAAATCCGACTTGAGTCTGAGTCATGTCCGCATACTCTATCAGGTCTCTGACAAGGGATATGTTGTCATGTATTGTCCTGCCTTGAATGGCATAAGATTGCTCCGGGCTGACTAATTTTGTCAGGACTGGTCCGAGACGGAGTGACAACATTTTAGCCATGACCTTATAATCCACACACAGCAGAGACACAGGGTGGTAATTCCTCAAGTTTCTCAAGTCACCCTCCTTGGGAATCAAGACCAGAATCGCTCGACGCCAAGAAAGGGGCATTAGACCTGTATCACATGCTTCCAGAGCTACGCTTAGGTAATCAGGTCCAACCAAGTCCCATACTTTTGCATTGCATTTCACATAATAAGCCATCCATGCCAGGGGATTTATCCCTTGATCGGCTGTGCAGGGCGGTTTTCAATTCTTCCAGAGATAATGGAGTCTGCAGCTGCTCCCGGTCTTCTACAGAGGCTTCAGGAAGACTACTCCACATAGTGCCACCTGCACCTGCATCTGTGCTCTTTCCCGAATACAGCTGAGCGTAAAAGGCTCTAATTCGTTTTTGAACACCCTCCGAGCCATTGAGCAAGAGACCAACTTCTGCGAGAACACTCGATATAGTCCTGAATTGACCTTTGCGTTTTTCCACCCTTTTGAGATAATTCAGGACATATTCATCCTCAGAAATAAACTGCAGACGAGAGCGCACATACGCCCCTCGTGCCTTCACACGACTACATGCTTTAAGGGTGCTCTTCTTTTCTTCGTATGCCTGCAGTTCAGTAGAGGTAAGTGTGGTCAGGTGCTTCTCAAGGTGCAGCAGTTCCTCTTCCAGTCTTTTGATCCCTACCCCAAGTGTTTTGCTCGATCCATACGAGTAATCCTGACATAGCAATTTCAATCGTACCTTGCCCACATCGCACCAGAATCGAAGTGAGCAAAAATCTCCTTTTATATTCCTCCAGGCTTGCCAAAAATTCAAAAAGATTGACAAAAAGGCTTCATCCTGACTTAAAGCATTGTTCAGGTGCCACAAGCCAGGGCCTCGCCTTGTTTCCGCCAGGGAACACTTAATCCAGGCCAAGTTTTGATCTGTGAAATGGGCAACTTTTATGCCGGAGTCACTGACACTCTTACACCAATGGTGAGACACATAAATTCTATCGAGCCGGGATTGTGATATATGACCACCTCTGATACTCGTATACGTGAATGGTCTGTCTGTGGGGTGTTGTATGTGCCAAGTATCTCTCAAGTTTAACAGTGTTATGGTTTGTTGTAATATTCTTACAGAGGGATTATGCGGCTCCTGACCTATTCGATCAAGGCAGGGGTTTAGAGTGCAATTAGTCTCCTCCAAGAATTACACACTCTTCACCAGGCAAGGTGAGCATGAATCTCTGCAACCTGTTGAAGAAAATCCCCGTTGCAACTCCTACACAAGGTGCATAAATGTTGACGAAATTGACAACAAATTCTTCAAACTTTGCTTTTATATGTAGCAACCGCCCCACACTGGCTTCCTTTACGACAAGTATTTCAGGTTTCCTCTTTGGTGAAAAGAGGGTAGCCGCTCCACAAGATATGTCCGTTGGGTGACTGAAAAAGGCCAAGCCTTCGCATTGGTTTTCCCATTGGGATGCAGCCTCTGGGGTCGTGTGGGTTTCCTGCAGAAAGGTTACTTCAAGTTTTTCCTTCACACAGAATGACAATACTTGGTGCACACGGAATGCATCCTTACAGCCATTGACATTCAATGATCCTATTCGTAAGTTTGATGTCATTATTGTATTGAGAGTTTTGTTCCTGTAAAATTCATCATCTTAAACCAATTTATATTCAGGCCCGTAACTCAAAACCTTTGCCAGAAACTTCCTGACTCGGGCTTGTTCGGCCGAGCCTGAAGGCCTTTTTTATGTCCCTCTCTCCTTAGTACATACAAGGAATGCACTAGCAAGTCATAATCTTTCCACCATCTCAACGCATTTTCCACTTTCTTCCTGCTATGCAAGCTTTGTTCCAGGAACTCGAGTATCTCCTGGCTGGGAATGCAGGAATGGTGTCCTGCAGGTAGGTCTGTCTCTAAACCAGTCAGTGACCCTTGATAGTCTTCCCCATCACCAATACGTTTCTCATCATCGCTGTCTGGAGGTTCAAGATCCTTCTCCTTTGGTGTACTTGTACAATGTGTCAAGTCTTCTGCCATGTCGTCTCTCAAGGCTGACTTGGCATAGTCTTCTGGCGCAGAGGAACGCTCATTTTGCTCTGATATGGCGGACGTTGCTTCACCTGTGGGAATGGATGCCTCTTCCTCAGTTGTTATTGGAGATCCATCCTTTTGGGGTGGTAAAATAGAGATGTGCTCAACTATTCCCCTTTCTGCGCCAACAGTGAGTGAAGTGACATCACCCGAGATGTCGGTCAGTGCCAGCAACTTCATTGATGCTTGTGTGTCTGGTTCCATCTGTCTGTCTGTCCCACCGATGAATGCTACTTCAGCATCCTTTGAAACTTCGGTGTTAATCCTTCGGTTCAGAACTGCTCTTGTAGATGTTTCAATCCCTGGTTTATTTTGAAGCTTCGTTGCAGTTGTTATTATTGGATGCATTTTCTCAGGAACCAACATCACAGTGTGGCGGACACGAAAGCACTGACGTGGTGACATCACCCCGCACACCAAGTGGGGGTGGGCCACGCCGGGGAGAGAGGCGTGGCCTCAGGATACACAGGGTGCGCAGCCCCGAGCAGCTCAATGCTGCAGTTTGAGTGCTTTGAATAAAGACTCTTTTGTATGAACCGCGTTGTCCGCTTGCTCCTTTCGTAAGCCTTAGCGCGCAGCAACGCGCTTCATTTGGTGACCTCGACGTTGGATCTGCCGTAGCGATCCTTCCGAACACGACGCCATTGCAATGGCAAACAACGCGATGTCGGTCAAACTTCCCGAATTTTGGGAGGCCTAGGCCGAAGTTTGGTTCGTCCAAGCTGAAGCCCAGTTTCAGCTTCGGCGCATCACCAGCGACGACACGCGCTACTGCCATGTCGTCGCCTCCCTCGGGCCCGGCACGGCCACTCCAGTTGTGTCCGTCCTTCGCCACCCACCGGACGGCCACAAGTACGAGGCGCTCAAGCGGCTACTCCTAGCCATGTTCGGCCTCACAGAGGACGTATGGGCCGACCACCTCCTGGATCTCCCTGAGCTCGGCGACACGTGCCCGTCGGTCCGAATGGACCATATGCTGTCGCTGTTGGGCGACGAAGCCCCTGGTTCTCTATTCCGGGGGCTTTTCCATCGCCAACTACCAGCACAGGTACGCCTCGCGTTGGCTGGGACCGTGATAACGGAACCCCGAGCACTGGCCGCCGAGGCAGACAGGTACTTCGCAGCTTCGGACACGCGGGCAAGAGTCGGTGCGGCCGTCGCGGATCTCAAGGCTGATGATGCTGCAACTCGTGGATTCCGAGGCTGATGCTGATGCACACCTCGTGGCCCCGCCACGCCCCGCCCATCACCGTGGGGAAAACCGCCACCGCGGGGAAAACCACCGGCTCCACCAGCCTGGCGAAGCCAGCCGCGCTCCTCCAGCTCCACCACCTGGTGCCGGTTCCACGCCAGGTTCGGCCACGAGGCTCGACAGTGTCATCCGCCGTGCTCCTTCGACAGGTCGGGAAACGCCCGGGCCGGCGCTCGATAGTGGCAATGAGTGCCGGCCGTTCGAACAGCCTACTGTTCATAACGGACACCTTATCCGGGCGCCGTAACCTGTGCAACACGGGAGCGCAGGTGAGTGTCGTTCCTGCCGATACGTCGGACAAGCACACCGCGGGCGGGGGCCCCGCGCTGCTTGCCGCGAACGGGATGCCCATCCGTACGTATGGAAAACGCTGCCTCTCTCTGCGGTTCGGAGGGCAGGTTTTCCGATGGTCGTTCGTCACCGCCGACGTGCCCATGGCATTGCTTGGCGCGGACTTCCTGTGCGCAAATGGGCTCCTGGTCGACGTAAAGCACAGACGTCTTGTCCAGGCCGAGACGTTCAGCTCGCTCGCTTGTGCGCTGCCCAGCTCGTCGAGCAGCTCACTGAGCGGCTCACCGAGCGGCTTGCCGAACGGTTCGGTTCCGGCCACGTTGATCTGTATGCCTCCGGCAGTGGACAAATTCACCCGCCTCCTCGCCAGCTTCCCGTCCTTCCCCGCGACGTGCCGGATGTCCGTCGTGTACTCGGACACGACCTTCGACCGCGAGTTGCTCGGGCTTCACTTGGCGGTCAGGCACTTCCGCCATCTGCTCGAGGGCCGTGCGTTCACGGCCTTCGTCGACCACAAGCCGCTGGTCTTCGCGATGGGCAAGGTCACCGAGCCGTGGTCGGCCCGGCAGCAGCGTCACCTCTCGGCCGTGTCCGAGTACACGAAGGACATCCGGCACGTCGCGGGGAAGGACAACCCGGTGGCGGATTGCCTTTCCCGGGCCGTCACCCACGCAGTCAACCTCGGCATTGACTATGCCCGGATGGCAGCGGACCAGGCCACTGACCCCGACGTCCAGGCCTTGCGGACTGCCGTCACGGGCCTCCGCGTCACCGAGGTGCCATTCGACGGCGCGGGCGCGGCCCTCTTGTGCAACGTCTCCCTCGGGCGGCCTCATCCCATCGTGCCCGCGGGCTGGCAGCGCCAGGTGTTTGACGCCATCCACGGCCTGTCCCACCCAGGCACGAGGGCCTCCCAGAGGTTGATCACCGACAAATTCGTCTGGCATGGCCTCCGGAAGGCCGTCCGCGGCTGGGCCAGGACGTGCCTCGCGTGCCAGCACGCCAAGGTGCACCGGCACACCCAGGACCCATTGGCCCCGTTTACGGTGCCGGAACGCCGGTTTGACCACGTCCACGTGGACCTGGTGGGACCTCTGTCCCCCTCGCGGGGTTTCACCCACGTCCTCACCATGGTGGACCGCACCACCCGGTGGCCGGAGGCCGTGCCCTTGGCGTCGACGACAGCGGCGGACGTCGCGCAGGCGTTCATCGCCACCTGGGTCGCCCGGTTCGGTGCCCCCTCAGACATCTCGTCTGACCGCGGCCCCCAGTTCACCTCGGAGCTCTGGGGGGCGGTCACGCGGGGGCTCGGGGTCCAGCTGCACCGAACCACGGCCTACCACCCCCAGGCTAACGGCCTGTGTGAGCGATTCCACCGCTCATTGAAGGCCGCACTCCGGGCCACCCTCCGTGACGGCGGCTGGGTCGACAGGCTCCCGTGGGTCCTGCTGGGCCTCTGGACGGAGCCCAAGGATGACCTGCGCGCATCCGCGGCGGAGTTGGTCTTCGGGCAACCGCTGCGGGTGCCGGGCGAGTTCCTCCCCGAATCCACGGCACCATGGTCCGCGGCACAGCAGCGCTCCGCTCTGCAGGAGACTGCCCAGAGGTTCGCCCCGGTGCCAACGGCACGCCACGGGCACCCACCGACGCACGTCACCCCGGAGCTTCGCACGGCGGAGTACGTCTTCGTCCGCCACGATGCCCACCGGCCACCACTGCGGCCCCCGTATGACGGGCCTTTCCGCGTGCTGGAGACCGGGGTGAAGCACTTCACCCTGGACATCGGCGGTACTCCTGACCGCGTTTCTGTGGACCGCCTCAAGCCGGCCCACCTCGACGTGGACCATCCACCACCAGTGGCCCGACCCCCGCGTTGGGGCCGCTCCCCTGCGGGCGGACCCCCGGCACCGCCCAGCCCCGCCGCCCCCCGGTCCTGCACCCATCCCAGGGGCAGCCGGAGGCATCCCAGATGGCATCCCTGCATCCCGGACGCCGCCAGTCAAATCCGCAATGAAAAAAAATACAAATTAGCTCGTTCGCGAGCTATTGCTTATTTTAGCACGACCATACCGGTATGCTGATGAACAACTCAAAAGGATAATCAAACGCGCGTTGAGCAAATAACTTTTCGGCTTAATTGCCAAAACTATGCAAATTTAGCACAGAAAGTCAAGGGTGATTAAGCAAAAACAAGGAAGTCAAACAGTTTTGTGATACGCCACAAATCAGGCGCGGCAAAACAGGTCCCACATGGGCGTGGCTAGGCCCGAACACAAAAGGACTAATAAATCAAACAGGCCATCAAAATAAAGTAACAAAATGAATCAACTCGGTTTCGATAACCCAAATACACCAAAAATACAAACGAAAACGGAGGAGGATGAGGAGGAAATGTCGAAAATAGCATGGCTCAAGGAGCAGCAAAATGGCTTGGCGTAGTAGTAGTAGTAGTGGCGGTAATACCAGTAGTAGTAATATATATAGTTGTAGTAGTAGTAGTGGTAGTAGTAATAGTAGTAGTAATATGTACAACCACATTGTACATATTATATCAAAAGCTTTAGAGAAATCTGTTGCAACCACCGAGCTGTGACTTGGCTGTTTGTCAGCATGCTCACATAGATTGTTAACAATTAACAAGTTAATTAATGAAAACACTTAACAAGGAAGTGTGAGGTGGAATAACCTGCTTGGTTACGAAACTGATTGATGTCAATATTGTCCTTAATGTCACTGAGTATGCATCATGTTGCAAAGGTTTCAGCTAATTTTGCAAAGTGATCAGTCAACGATATTGGTTTCAAACTTTCTTCGGGATTGTCTTCGGAAGTCTTCGGGATTGGGACAACAATTGCTTTTTTCCACTGTGCTGGAACAGTTCCCTCTTTGAATGAAGAATTTAAGATAATGTCGCGTCACCGGGGTAAACACCTCAAGATGATGGGTGGCCGATCGTTGCTAATCCCGAGGCGTCCAACCAAATTAATGTCAGTTCCTTTTATGGTGCACGTGGGACCGAAGGTCACGAGGTCCTTACCTGGGCCGATCAGCACTAGGGGGATTATCCGAACCCCACAAACACAGAAACGAACACACAGGCACGACAAATAAATACATGAAATTATGGTTTAATGAAAATAAGTGCAATATGATAGGAATGAAAGGTGAGGTAAAAACGAATATCGTAATTTGAGACGTCTCTACTCAGACTTGAATACAGACAGGGGAAAGATGAAAGAAAATAAAAAGAAAATCCCTTCTTTTATTTGGCACTCAGCTCTGGCCTCGTCGAGCACTTTTGTGGGGTCAGTCGACGAGAGCACCGCGCATCAAAGCGCCCAAACAATGGGGCGGTCAAGCACACCAGTACACCGAGCTGTGCAGCAGGCAACCAAATGTTCCCCCGCTCGATCCAGACCCAGCCAGAACCACCCGGTCCTTAGTTCCCTGGAAGAGTTCCGAGTCAAAACAACACCCCTGGCTCCAACGCTGCAAGGTTTTCTGGGCTCCAAACAGTTCTCCTCAAGCACACACGACAAAACGCAACCACCCGCCACGAAGCCAATACCAAAGAGAGAGAGAGAGGGGCAGGGACACACCCTCCTTTTTCCCTCACTGAATTCACTCCCCGACCAATCCTCATGCCCCATTAAATCATTCCATATGCTCTCAACCAACGACGAACTTCGGGGTGTGGCCGATCGGTCACGATCCCTTGGAGGCGGAATCTAGCAGTCATTCGGGAATGTTCGTCTTTCTGTTGGCAATGTCGGCTTAATGGCCGTTGTTGTTATTGTTGTTGTTGGTGAACCAGGGTTTTTATGGCCGGCCTTTTTACTTGTAAAAAACAGAAGGGAAAATCACAGGAGGCAATTACATACTGGGAATTATCCTTAAGCCCTATCTAGTTAACACAAAACCACCCTCCGTGTGGTGACATGCAAACACTCTTAACCCGACAGGTTCCTTACCTATTATATCAAGGTTCTTCTTCTTTGCATACACGGTCCATGCTAAAACCTATACGATCTTAACTCCACTGTGGTATTCCTTCCCTACCCCCACACATGTAACAATATCGTTAATGGGGTACTGAATTCACAAGCAAATTCACAAATCAAACGGACTGGGATTCCATCAGGCCTCACCTGCTGTGAGGATTCATACCCAGTGACATGTTTTCACAATCCTATTGTACTCCTGAATATAAAAATTGCCCAAATGGATTGTATTATTGGGAGAGATGTTTAAAGTGTGTATCTTGAGGTGTACCTTTCTCCAGGCCAATATTGTGATAGCAATCTAGCAATTAATTCCCCTTCTCCTCCCAAGGACTCTGGGTCCCTGACTCAAACATAAAACAAGATGGAGCTTTGAACAAGTCAGAGCCTCACCAGTGTGTAGTGACCAATGTAAGATTTCCCACTTTTTTTACTCGATGTTCTTTTTTGATTTGTGTCCCATACTCGACAGAGTGTCGGTGATGCCGAAACAGATTATTGGCAAAGGTTAAACTGGGTGGTTTGCCATTGGCTTCCTCGCGTTGCTTGTCCATGCTCTATCCTTTTAAATACTGGGCACCGATCAAGGAAGCAGCTCGTACCATTTATAAAAAAAAGTCTTTGTATGACTCGGACGGGGTTTGTATTTCCGACCCTCCCAGGCTCAAACCGGACGCCCCATTAAACCACCAGATTTGACATTCCCCACCAGTGGATTATTTACTTGATACACTTGGGGAAAAAATCTCTTTGAAAAGACTCCGGGAAAAAAATATTTATGAATGTATCTCCTCCTTTGTGATGCATCAAACATGGTTATCAGCATTTCAAATTAAAACAAAACATAATTTGTTATTTATTTCACAATCCAGTAACCTTAAAGTAATCCCTTACCTCTCGTAACGAAGCTGCTTTCAAACTGCACGACGATCACATAACCAACCAGGAAGCAAAGCTGGTATATCAGTTTCCTCACGTCACGTGGGAATGCATTGACGTCATTTACTTGAAGTGACGATTAAATCTTATTCCGGTTTTCAAGTCCACCACAAACTCTCAGCCACTTGGTTCTATCGTAAACACTGTGGAAATTACACATCATCTTTGAAGTTGTTTTCCCTGTCTAAAGTAACAAAGATGGAGAAAAGATGGTTGTGACATCAATTGACTCATTCCTCTCTTTTCTCAGTCTCATTCTCAGTTTCTCCTGAACGATGTCGAGTTTATCATTTAAAGGTAACAATAAATTAAAAGGTAGAATGAGGGAAAATAAAATGAGCAAGAATGCAAATCCTCAGAGAACACACCCCCAACCACACCTTAAAATGGGACGTGTAGATTTTACAGGTAAATCACCACCTAAACAACTAAGTTAATGTATAAGTACACAGTGGAGATAGGAATGGGGATATAAATAAATATATACAGCAGTTTAAAGTTTTGTGTTAGCAGTGGAGATGGTGGAAGTGCATTTAGTAAATAAGTAATTCAAAGTTGTGTGCTGGTCATGGAGATGGTGAAAGTGCATTTAGTAATAAGTAATTCAAAGTTGTATGTTGGTCAAGGAGATGGTGAAAGTGCATTTAGTAAATAAGTAATTCAAAGTTGGATGTTGGTCAAGGAGATGGTGAAAGTGCATTTAGTAAATAAGTAATTCAAAGTTGTGTGCTGGTCATGGAGATGGTGAAAGTGCATTTAGTAAATAAGTAATTCAAAGTTGTGTGCTGGTCACGGAGATGGTGAAAGTGCATTTAGTAAATAAGTAATTCAAAGTTGTGTGCTGGTCACGGAGATGGTGAAAGTGCATTTAGTAAATAAGTAATTCAAAGTTGTGTGTTGGAAGTGGAGATGGTGAAAGTGCATTTAGTAAATAAGTAATTCAAAGTTGTGTGCTGGTCAAGGAGATGGCAAAAGTGTATTTAGTAAATAAATAATTCAAAGTTGTGTTTTGGTTGTGGAGATGGTAAAAGTGTACTTAGTAAATAAGTAATTCAAAGTTGTGTGTTGGAAGTGGAGATGGTAAAAGTGTATTTCATAAATAAGTAATTCAAAGTTGTGTGTTGGTTGTGGAGATGGTAAAAGTGTATTTAATAAATAAATAATTCAAGTTGCATGTTGATAATGGAGATAGTAAAGGTGTATCATCTTCCCCATCATCATACTAAAATACGCCTTTTGGTGCCTGTCTGACTGATGAATGATTGACCGCAATATATTCCGTCATTACTTATCCAATCTCAACCAAACTTGACAGGATGGCTAAGGGTTACACAATGAAGGTTTTCTCATATTCATTTGTCCCCCTCTCCAAGGGGGTTTTCTCCCCCGAGCAGGTTTTCCCCACAATTTTTTTTTTTTTTTTTTTTTGTATACAAGATCGAGGCTCGTGAAAGAGCGAACATTAATCACACAGAAAGACAAACAGACACATAAAACAAATAACATCGGGAGCGGTAGACAAGATGGGGAGAGAGGGGTAAGGACACAAACACAACATTTGAGAGCAGGGACCGAGAGACATGGAGACATCGAGAGAACTGTGGGAGGGAGAGGGCTTTGGGGGGAGGCATGGGAAGGGGGGGGGGGGGGGTTGGAGAGGTATAAAACATATAGACACTGCCAGCACTTCCAGGAAAGAAGTTGGAATTTCAAACAAGGTGGATCTGGGGTGAATTAGTGGGGGTAGAAAAGATCAAGGTTTTGGATGGGGGAAGATGAGAGATGGTGGTGAACAGCTGTTTTAAAGACCTGGAGGGAGGAGTGTGATTGAAGTGAGTGTGGGAGTTTGTTCCAGAGGCGGGAGAAAAGAGGAATGAAAGAGTGAAGGTGAGCAGAGAGCCGATATTTCGGCAGTTTAACCATCAGAGGGTTGCTGGCAGATCTTGTGCGACCTGTAGGAATATATGGGGGACAGAGCACAGAGAGAGCTGGGGGAGCAAGGCCGGAGAGGAGTCGGTAGAAGACAGAAAGACCACCTACCTGCCTGCGGTGAGTGAGTGAAAGGCCCTCAGAGATAGCTTCATCGCGGGAGATTCCAATGATTCTGAAAGCTTTGGATTCAACAGCGTGAAGCCGAGCCAGGTGTGAGGCAGGAGCACCAGCCCATAGGGGAGAACAGGATTCCATTGAGCTGCGGATGAAAGCCTTGTATGTGGTGAGGAGCTCAGGTGTGCCTAGGAAGGACTTCGCACGACGGAGGATGCCCAGTCGGCGACTGGCTTTGGAGGCCAGCTTGGAAATGTGGTTTTCCCAAGAAAGATCATGGCATATAGTGAGACCCAAAAGCTTGAGCGACAGAACTTCTTGGAGAGGATTGTTGAGAAAGTAGATGGGAGGGTTGTCCAGTCAATCTTTTCGGAGAGACATAGTAAGAGTGTGCGATTTGTCAGGATTGAAAGACATGTTCCACTTGTTTGACCAGTCTGTGATTTTGTCCAGGTCTTCAGAGAGTGAGGAGGCTGCAGACTGCCGATCTGAAGGAAGAGGAATGGAGCGGCAGAGAGTGGAGTCATCAGCAAAGAGATAGAGAGGATTTTCCAGAGAGTCGGAGAGATCATTGACAACGACCAGAAAAAGCACAGGGCCCAGCACACTGCCTTGGGGAACTCCAGCCTGAACAGGAAGGGGAGATGAGAGAAATCCATTCAGGGCCACACGTTGCCTACGACCAGAGAGGAAGTCCGCAAGCCATGCATGGAGATTTCCATGGATACCATAGGAGGAGAGTTTGGTGAGCAGAGCGGGGTGCCAGACCGTATTTAAGGCACGTGATATGTCAACGGAGACAGCTCTGATTTCCTGTTTGGCATTGAGGACCTCCATCCATTGTTGAGACAGCAGAAGCAGCATGTCCAGAGTAGAGTGACCTGGTCTGAAACCAAATTGATGATCAGAGATCAAGCCATTGGAGAAGAGGAAAGATTTCATATCTGAAGCAATGATGGATTCCATGACTTTGCTGATAATTGGGAGCAGGCTGATTGGTCTGTAGTTGCAAGGATCTGTTTTTGCACCTTTTTGTGTAAAGCGGTAATGTTTGCTGATGTCCAGGATGCTGGCAGATGACCTTGAGCAAAAGATAGGCTGAAAAGAACAGAGAGAGGGTGAGACAGAGCGGCAGAGCAGGATTTTAGGACCCGTGGGCTGATGCCGTCTGGTCCAGTTGCAGAATCAGAGTCGGCGTTTGACAAAAACTCCTCCACCTTGTCAGGAGAGAAGGACACAGAGTCCAGGAGCAGTTGGGTTCGACTGGGAAAGGTGGGAACAGAGAGAGATGGGTTTGGGACTAAGGATTTTGAGGCAAACACAGAGTTGAGGCATTCGGCTTTGTCACGTGCGATGTCAACTGTGTGGCCATTTGAGGTAAGGGAGGGGATAGAGGGTGAACAAACACCAGAAACGGATTTGACCAGACGCCACCAGGATTTGGAGGAAGGAGACAGGTTTGAGAGTTCATTCTTGAGTGAGGAGAGATAGTGCTTCCTGGCACTCCTGAGGGTAGACACACACTTGTTCCGAGCTTGGTGGAAGGAACTGAGATTGCCTTCAGTTGGATTAGCCTTCCAAGAGGCAAAGGCAAGTTGTTTCAGGGCAACTGCCTCACCACAAGATTCAGTGTACCATGGACGGGAGGAAGGGTAAGACAACTGAAGGCGAGTTGGGATAAATCTGTGCATGAGAGAGATCAGTTTGCTTTGGAAGAATTCCCAGGAAGAATTGATGTCAGAGGCAGTGGAGATGGGAGACCAATCCAGACGATTGATGGCTGCTTGAAGACCATCCCAGTCGGCCTAAGTGAAATGCCACACTCGTCGACGCTGATGTGGCTCTCTGAGAATGGCCAGAGAGATGTCCACTTTGACAAGCACATGATCAGAAGAACCGATTGGAGCAGAAGAAGAGCAGCAGACATTAGCAGGGAAGTTTGTCATAACCAAGTCTAGAAGAGAAGATACTCCATTGGCTGAGATCCGGGTCGGGAAATTGACAGATTGTGTCAATCCCAGTGAGTCACAGAAGTCCTTTGCTGAGGTGCCATGACTGGTGAGAGAGGAACCCACACCCAACCAGGTGGCATGATGACAGTTGAAGTCACCATATATGAGGAAGAGAGAGTTGGGATGAGTGGATAGAAGTTGGTCCATGTTGTCAGACAGTGAAATGTAGCTGGAGTCATCACTGTTTGGGGGACGGTACAGAACACATATGAACAAAAGGTGGGAGCGGAGAGGAAGCCGCAGCCAGAGGTACTCCTGAGGGTGAGGAGGAGAGAGGGCAGTGCAAGGAGAGTGAGGAAGAGAGTTTTTGATAAAGATAGCCACCCCACCACCAGGCCGAGGCTCAGGTCTATCATACCGGAGGAGGGAGTAACCAGGAAGAGATATTAAGGAATCAGAGACATCTTGAAGGAGGAAAGTCTCTGTTAAGCAGATCAAGTCTGGATTGTCAGAAACAACCTGTATGGAGAGATCAGTCAGGTTTGAGTGAAGGCCCCGGATGTTTGAGGTCCATACCGTTAATGAAGAGAGTGGGGGAGCATCGGGTACAGGACAGGGGAGGGGAGGAGTAGGGTAAGATGAAGGATGAGAGGGGGAGGTAGGGAGAGCAGTTGATAGTGTGTCAGAGATTGCAGAAGAGTTCCAAGAAAGGGAAGGATGAGGAGGATGAAAGGTTTGATGGTGAAGGGATGAGGCACAGTGAGGGGTTGTTTGAGGGGGGGCAGAGGAAAGTAGAAGGTTGGGGGGGGGGTGGAGGTATGAGATAGAAGGGAGACGAAGTGGGGAGGAGGCAGCTTTGAGGAGGAGGGGGGAGGAGGGAGAATTGGAGAGGAATGGTATGGGGGGAGATTTGAATGGGAGGGGTTGGGGGGGAGTTTTGAAGGGGAGGAGTGAGGGGGGAGTTTAGGAGGGGAGGGGCAAGGGGGGGAGTTTAGGAGGGAAGGGGCAAGGGGGAAGTTTAGAAGTGGAGGGGTGAGGGGGGGATTTGGAGGGGAGGGGCAAGGGGGGAGTTCAGGAGTGGAGGGGCAAGGGGGGGGATTTGGAGGGGAGGGGCAAGGGGGGAGTTTAGGAGGGGAAGGGCAAGGGGGGAGTTCAGGAGTGGAGGGGCAAGGGGGTGATTTGGAGGGGAGGGGCAAGGGGGGAGTTTAGGAGGGGAAGGGCAAGGGGGGAGTTCAGGAGTGGAGGGGCAAGGGGGGAGTTTAAGAGTGGAGGGGCAAGGAGGGAGTTTAGGAGTGTAGGTGCAAGGGGGGGGATTTGGATGGGAGGGGCAAGAGGGGAGTTTAGAAAGTGGATGATTAATGAAAGACGAACATTGAAAACAAATTGGGTTTGTTGTGATTTTCAAGTTAGCAATCCGATTCAGAACGATGGAGGAGGGATGGAATGAATGTGAATTTAGACCATGTAGTGAGGGAGACGTATAAGATATTGAATTTCTTTTTTTTGAAGTGGATTTGAGTTGGAGAGGAAATTGAGAAAAGCCTTTTAAATAGGAAGAAAAACAGCGTGTTGTAAAATACCACTGAGTAAAACACTGAAGGGGAAAGGTTAAACATGTTTAAATAATATTTAAACAGAACCGTGAACAATCTTATATGCACAAAATACCAACGGGGGGAGAGCCGAAAGGGACCACCACGAGTCACGTGAACAGGGCAAACGGTGGATGGCAAGGAGATAATGGGGGCGGGGCGAACAGCACACCTGGACAGAAAATACAGGATGAGACAACAGTACACGTGGAGAAAGGAAAATAAATGTTTTTGTTTTTTTTTTGTTTTTTTTGGGGGTGGGGGGTGGGGATTTAGAACGTTAGACAGAGTATTATGTTCAGGGTAGAAGGGAAAAAACTAAGAGCCAAGCAAAACACGCTTAAGTTAACAAACACCTATGGGGGTACAATGACAAGGCCGCACACTAGGAGCAGAACACGATTAATTAATTACGAGTTACAGGAAATTCAAACCAAAACTAACTATAATCAAACAATAACGCATGGATGATAAAATAACGAGTTGAAATTTGACAATCTATCTGGGGAAATGGGGGAGAAACACGTGGTCGAAGAATGAACGAACGAATAAGAATGAATAAACGAATGAGAACAGAGAAGGAAATGTTTTTTTTTTGTTTTGTTTGAGTTGAGATTTACATAAGGAAGTAGGCTATGGGGTGAAAAGACTGGGAAAACAGAGAACGAAAGTTATTGGATCATAAACGACGGACTGCTGAGAGAAAAACAAAGCCTCAAGGTTGTACAGTGTACACTGTACAAGGCCTCAAGACACGACACAAATTAACATGATTTTCAATACAGGTATGAAAGATTTGCACCGAAAATCTTCGTCGGGAGACAATATATACACCATAAAATAAATACAGTTATAACGAAAATACAAATGGGAACAATTACTTAACTTCGATTTCGATGGAGAGCATGGAGAGCTGAGAATAAACGAACCCTCGCCAGCAAGACCGGAAACGGAAGTCCCAAATTGCCGTCAATGGGGTTGCATGTTGAGGCTCCATATTGCCGTTGCCAACCCGAACAACCCAAGATTGCGGCTCCCTGAGAAGCATGCACCAGGGAGGAGCAACTTTCTGTCATCCGTTTCTTGGGAAGTGAGGGTATGAATCCCAGTGAAATCTGTCGCAGAATGATAATGCAATATGGTGATGCATGTTTATTGCTGCAGCAGGTGTACGACTGGGACAGGAAGTTTAAAAATGGAGTTTCCAGTGTGGCAGACACTGCTCCCTCGTGTCAGCCTCACACAGCCAACACAGCAGTAATGGTTGCAGGAGTTGAGCGCATGCTAAGGGAAAACCGTCGCATTACGCTGGATGAAGTGGTCTCCGAATTGAACGATAGCCATGGTTCAGCATACCATATCATTCACAACGTGCTGGGGTTCAGCAAAGTGTCTGCAAGATGGGTGTCCAGACAACTCACACGCGAACTGAAAGAACGGCGAGTGGACGCCTGTGTAGAACTTCTGCGACGTTATGAAACAGAAGGTGACACTTTCTTACAGTGTGTAGTGACTGGGGATGAAAGCTGGGTCCACTACTTTCAGCCAGAAATGTAGAGGGCCAGAAAAGAGTGGCGCCATTCAACTTCACCGATGCCCAAAAAATTCCGCACACAGCCGTTCACTGGAAAAGTGATGCTGATGCTCTTCTGGGATAGCCGACGTCCACTTGTAGGGCGTTACATGCCCAGAGGGACCACGGTCACCAGTGCATCATACTGGGACCTCCTTAAAAATCATCTGAAACCAGCAATGAGATCAAAACGTCTTGGGCTACTCATTGCCGGTGTTTTGCTCCAGCATGACAATGCTCGGCCCCATACTGCCCGCAATGCAGCTGCAACAATCGAGGACCTGCATTTTGAGTGACATCCTCATCCACCCTATTCGCCAGACCCTGTTTCAGCTTGTTTCAATGTATAGCCTTTGAGATATGAGCGAGAACACATTTTGGGCAGACAGGTGGATGGACGGACGGACACCATCGTGAATTTGGGGGTTTTTCTTTATAAAATTCAAGAATACTTAACACCCAACTCATTGGGTGGATTCAACTAGTTATGTGCCTTCAATGTTTACTCATTGCTGAAACTTGCAACAAATTACCTCAACGTACAAAGCATTTACTTCTGCAATTTGCAGGCAATTTCATCCAGTTGAAGCCAAGAAACGAATTTTCAGTCGCCATGTTAAAGTTTCATCCAGAGAAACGATTCCACAAAAGGGGGGGGGGGCACATTTCGCCTCCCTTTATTTCCATACAATAAACAATTTGATATGGTACAATCAAGGGAACTGGTACCCCTTTACTGTATATGAACTTTTCCCGAGCATTACTTGGAATGCATGCATCCATAACTTTTTTGAGGCATCATTCTGTCCATGGTTTTTGGCCTTAACATTAAATAGTGAAGAATCACTCAAAAACTTCTCGGATCCGGATCTTCATCAAAATCTCATCAATTCGTCCTTGTCACACACGCAACCTGTCCAGCAAGGTTTGTCTCATTCCGTCCATTCCTTCTTGAAATATCGTGCTCATTGACAGACAGACAGATAGGGGTGAAAACAATCTCTTTCCACCTTCGGTGGTGGAGGAACTAGAACGGCTCTCGGTGGAGTGCACACCTCCGCCAGGCTGAAAAGTTTGTGTTTTGTATTCCATTGATAGGCCGGATCTGCTTCTGAACCTGAACCAAAATCTAATTGGCTCGTTATTGCCACCTACCCCATTCTTCCACCAAGTTTTGTTATAATCTGTCCACAACTTTGTGAAACATCATGTTACAGTGCACAATATGTCATTTTGGCCACATCTCTCAATGGTGAAGAATCCTTCAGAAAATTCTCGAACCCAGATCTGGATTTTCACCAAAATTGTCTCGATGCGTCTTTGACAAACATTCAACCTGTCCAAATCCATCCTTATTTTTTTGCGATACCATGCTCCATATGGATTTTGGCCCTTTCACTCAGTGGTGAAGAATCACTTGAAACATTCTCAGATCTGGATCCAGATCTGGATTTTCACTAAAATCTAATCAATTCATCCTTGCTAATTTTTACTTTTTAGTAGCAAGGACAAATTATCATACGGTTTGTAGTTGCAGCAACGAAAATATTCATGAACTGTTTTGTGCATATTATTTGAACTACTTTGTGGGATGACCTTTCAGATAAATTTGTCCACATCAAGTAAGTTACAGGATTTCGACATCTTTTTTTTGTCTGCAAAGTCTTGGGTCATAATATAATGATCCCATTCCAACATTATGGAGGAGGCAGAAGTTATTTTCCAGGTTGAGATTGCCCGACATCTCAGTTAAATTTGCGGCTGCTCCTTCCCCCTCAATCAACACGAAGATTTCCAAACTGTAGCTGTCGTGTTTTTCTGTGATATTTTCATCCCTGCTTTGCTGTTTGTGTTTTCATCAATCTTTCTCGGGGTAAATCGTACCTTCCTGTCTATATTGTCGAATTGGTTTTCATGTAGCTCAGGCCTACATATCGGATCGCTGGGAGCAAAATCATCTCGTTTTTGAGGTGCCTTCCCACCCCTCCCCCCTCTCCCCAATCCTCTCAATTTGGGCTTTTCTGTCTCTTTAATGTCCTACCAGTCCCCCAGCTTGCTTCAAAAACCAAAAAGACTTTTACTATCCATCTTGTCCACCCCATGCACCCTCCCCTACTCCCTCTTTGCTCCCCACTTCCCAGTATTTGTCCAAGTCTCTTTCTATTTTATCCTTCAACCCTGCTGTTTGTGTATCCCCCCTCTTTCTACTCTTCTTTCTGTTCTGTTGCATCATGATCCGTTCAGTGTTCTTGCTCTTCCACGAGCCTTGACCATGAATATAAAAAATAAAAAGGAGGGGGGAGGAGATCATTTGATGAAAAGTAACCACAACATGGTGTATGTAACTATACTGTTCAGTGTTGGAGTTCAGGATAGTAGACTCAGGCTGTTGGATTTAAGGAAGGCAAACTTTCAGGGAATGAGGAGAGAGCTGGGTACCTGTTGATTTGGAGAAGCTAACTCGAGGTAAGTTAGCATCAGAGAAAAGGGCAACCTTCAAAGAGCAAATATGGATGGTGTTAAGTATAATCCAGAGGCAGAGAGAACAGGATGGTGGAGCAGGGAGGGAACGAATGCTATCAATGAAAAGCAGAAGGGATTTGTTATGTACGAGTATAAAAGCCCATCAAAAATAATGGGTTGGAACAGTTTATTCAACGGTACAGCCTCACGTGTGTGCCAAAGTCTGAAGCCTCGGCCTAGTGTCAAGGTGTTCTTGCATCTTTTTACGTATTAAACATCATACATGTCGTGAATCATTGGTTCCATCTGAGTAATGGCCTATCACGCACCGGCACTACTCATGATGCTATTCCTGTGTCCACCACACGTGGAGGATTCATAATACCACCTGTGCTTAAGGGGGTTTCATTCAGCTGTTCTGTGCCTTCAAGTTGGTAAGATTGCTAAAGGACGCGCTTTATATATTTGCGAATATCCCTGTAATGCCGTAATGATAATGAAGGTGCTCTGGGATGCTTGCTTATCAGCTTTTGTGTTCTCTTTGTAGATGAGTCACATTCAGGTGAATAAAAGCTCATGCTCGGAGTTTTCCTGGTTAAGCGTTTCGTTTCATCACAATACGGACGTAAATGAACATTCTTTTAGCTCTGCACGCCTTGTATTTATTGTTTAAAATAACACTTTTGTACACCGCCATTGAGCCCCAGTGTTCAGGCCACCGTCTACAATTCGTGAAGAAGAGACATAATTACTCTTTTATGGAAAATGCTTTGCGAGTTTGTTTTCTCTTCAAAAATAGACCCCAGTGAACACACATTCGTGTTAAAAGATTGCCCTTTACAAGCTTCCCTTATGAAGGGGAACAGACATCTGCACAAACACACAAACTGACATTGTGCTTTATATGGGAGATATGATAAGTATATGGCCAATGTTAAACATAATAACAGGCATTATTAAGTACATAAGAGGTTACAAGAAGTTTGGATGTTTTGATTAATAGCACAAGGAGATTGGTTCGTGATGAAAGCGAGACTGGAGGCCAATCGAAGGTATTTTGCTGCAACACCCACAGGAAAATATTTTCTGACCTTCAAGTCGTTCCAGGTATTTCGGACGTTTCTGGGATTACTTGTGACATATATTTGCACAAACCTCAGTTCATTGTTCATCAATGTGTCCTGCGAAACATGAGGGCAATTAGTCAGGTTCACTATGTAATTTCGTTGGAATTTTTGGGGGATTTGGAAAACTATATATTTTTGGAAACTATGTTGTATAGTCAGTCAGAAAACCAATGTTGCTATTTGCACAGACTCCTGTATGGCGGCCATCTTGGATTTTCAAAATTGCCGCCGTAGAACTAATTTTTCTCAATATCTCTGCTTCTAAATAACATAGAGCTTTGATTCTAACGGCTAAACATACATTTTCAAGGGCCCCGAATCCAATGGTAACAAGTTCGATAAGCTAGACATGACCATAGAGCTCCTATGTGGCGGCCATCTTGGATTTTTCAAACTGGCCGCCGTAAAATTGATGTTTCTCAATATCTCAGCTTCTAAACAACATAACGCTTTGATTCTAACGGCTAAACATACATTTTCAAGGGCCCCGAATCAAATGGTAACAAGTTCGATAAGCTAGACATGACCATAGAGCTCCTATGTGGCGGCCATCTTGGATTTTTCAAACTGGCCGCCGTAAAATTGATGTTTCTCAATATCTCAGCTTCTAAACAACATAACGCTTTGATTCTAACGGCTAAACATACATTTTCAAGGGCCCCGAATCCAATGGTAACAAGTTCGATAAGCTATACATGACCATAGAGCTCCTATGTGGCGGCCATCTTGGATTTTTCAAACTGGCCGCAGTAAAACTGATGTAACTCACCTTCTAAAGAGCACAGAGCTTTGATTCATCATTGAGTAAAGTCATCATCATCCTCATCATCGCTTTCGTTCATCACATCTTGAGAGTCCTCATCATTTTCGCACTGGATGTCACACTGACAAAGGTCTGTACAAGCCAAGTTGTTTGTTCTGCAGGAACATCTAGATGAAGAACAGTCTGTTTTGCACTGACATCTAACCATTTGAATGATGGCCTTGGGGGCTGGAGGCTCCTCAGTTGTGGTTGGTTTCACTTGTCCATCCGTGTCTTTGTAAAAGCCGTTTTGCAGGTGATTCAGGTGAGGATCCTGTTGAGCAATGCTTGCCTGACCCCACACTCTGGCTTGGATATGGACTCTAAGGATGTTCTGCTTGAGAGCTCCAAGAGTAGGAGGAAGCCTGTCACTTTCTGCCATGTGTTTGCAAAAGAGATACCATCGTAGTTCGGGGATGCTGTCGATGTGGATGCCATTTGGAGAGTAAGCAGCGCATACAAAGTTAGCTTGTGTGGACAACATGTCCTCCGTCACTTCAGTTGCATCTGAAAGCATTCGCACGGTGTCTATGACATCTTCACTTGCTTTGAGGTAGACATGCAGCCAGGTTGCTTTACCTATTCGAGAGAACCTCCCAGTGTTGTCTGCCCCTGTGAAAGCACATGAAAGGCTGGCAACGCCTTTGCTCTTTCGACCCCTAGAGCTGTCCACAGTGGCTATATTTGAAGTATTCCAGAGGCCATGGAAATGGATGTATTCCTCAGCAGTAGGTCATAGTTTGCTATGACTAGTACCAAGACATCTGTGTCGGGAGAGAAGAACACCAACTGCGCATCATGTGGGTTTCGCTGGGATGCCAGCACGGCCTGGTGGATCAACAGGGTGTCAGCTTCTTCATGGTTGTTGTCCTCGAAGAGCAGGTCACTGTTGCTCCTAGTACGCCCTGAAGCAGACGTGATGATCAACTTGGATGAGTGACTGTTGTATTCTAGAGTTTTCGCTGCCAGATAGTCAGTCAGATCAGCCTTTGTTTTGTCATGAGAAAGGAATCTGTTCATTGGGATGTGTTTGATGTTGGTGTCATCTCTGACTTGATACTGTACTGCATCCTTTCCTTGCCTTCTTTTAGCCCTGGTAGCACTCTTCAGAGAATCGTTTTTGTACGTGTCAAAGACCAGTATGATCTCATCACAATCTTTTGTTAGAGACATGAGTCTGTCATTGAAGCATTCACCCAGATCGTTGACTTTCACTACAGTGGCTGGTTTCTTTGTCAGCTTATGCACAAGTGCCATCCCATCCACCAGTGCAATCTTCCGACTTGTAGGTTTACTAGATGTGGATGCCATAGTTCTTGTGTCCATTGGATCTTCTTGTAGAACTCTTGCAGCTGGTGTCTGCTGCTGATCTTCGGGGTGAATTTCTGCTCTTGCTAACTTGTCGAGGAGATGAATTATCTTCGACTTGTCAGTGCATGGAAGAATTGTCCCATCTGGAGCGAACAGTGCTCTTGGTGTCACAGTGAACTCGTAATTTCCGATGGCATATTTCTGGTTGACGTCTCTGTTTGACTTGGCAAGGACAATGAGCCTTCCGTACAGTTCCTTCGTCTCCTTCAGATCCACAGTCCTGTCTCTGAGTTTCACTGTGGTTCTCTTGTTCCCAGACGTGAACATCTTGTTGTTCTCCTTCTTGACTGGTGCCCAGAGGCTAACATCTCCATTGATACGCTCTGACACGTAGTCTTCATACAACTTCTGACCAGTGACATCAATGTTCAAGATCTGTGGTACATACTCGTCTGGGATGTAAGCATTCGTTATCACATTGTGCAGCTTGTCACCTTCAGTGTCAAATGGATTCCCATGACTCAGTATCGCAGCCTTGATCTTGTTGATTGCTTCATGCTCCCTCTTGACTGCACTTGGACCAAGGTCATGATGTTCTGTGATCTTGTCACCTTCCAGGCCAAACTGACTCTTGAAGTCTGACAGGCGTGATAATTCTGGTGTAACTATGAAGAATCTTTGTCTAGCATTGGCATTGTTAGAGATGCCAATCAGTCCAGAGTGAATCTTCATCAGCTTGTTCAGATGTTCACATGCATGATCTGGTCCAATGGATACAAACGGGATGTCATTCTTGGTTACTGATAGATTGCCAGCTCCTAGTTCTTCCCAGGTCTTAGGGTGATTGGTTCTTAGGTCATACATGTCTGCGATGTATCGGGGCCAGAGCCGCTTGTATTTGATCCAGTCCATGGCAAAGAATAACTTGCTCAGTTCTTCTCCAGCTTGGAGGTGAAGCACCAGGTCAGCACTCCGTGATGCTGCCACGAATAACAGGATTGTCTCCACCCGATGTAGATAGTTCATCATTGACTTGAACATTGCATTCTTGGATCTCCGTGCTTCCCACTCCTCGAGTGCCATCACCACCCCATCAGATGTCAAGACTTGAAGGAGTTTGGTGTTTGCTTGTTTTACAGATTCAGCTTTCGTGCACTTGTTTGTCTCAGCACAGGCAGCTTCTACTCCCTCTGTTGCCTCGAAACACACATCCTTTACTTGTGGGTTGTCCTTCAAGAACTCCTCCAGAACCATTTCATAAAGTGCCAAATATGAATATATATGGGCACGGAGAGACCGCTTGTAGTGTGTACATTTCAGGATTTGCCGCGTCGTGGCTGGACCATAGACATCAGCTTCTACCCAAGCATCATCAATGCCTGAGTTCTCCATGGAGGCTCTGAGGGCTCAGAGAGCCGCCATGACAACATGCAGCTCATCCAGTCTGGGGACGACTGTGCGTTTCAAGTCAGGTCTTGCATCCAGCAGTTGCACCACCTTCTCGTAGAGGGCCATGTCAAATGAAATTACAGTGGGATGATCTTCACCAACTGCCAACATCCTTAGCTGACTGGCTTGCATGATCACGGTCAGTAGGGTTGGCCACTCATGCGCCACCTCTGGAAGTAGTGGCAAGGCACCAACCCAAGTCATGGACTGGCGTTCAGACAAGAGCGAGTTGTATCCTGCTCAACCTGGAATCTTGCTGGAGTGTTCCCTCGCTTTCATCCTGGATAGAGCAGAAGCAACAACCCATCCCAGTTGTGTCAGTTGATAGGATATGGAGACCCCCTTGTTGATGACAAACTCCTCTGTTCTCTTCGTAAGCTGTGGTTTCGGCTTGTCACAGTGCAGCACATCTACATGGTATGGAGTGACCGATAGACTCTGTGCATCACCGATGATCGGATTCGGGGCCCTTGAAAATGTATGTTTAGCCGTTAGAATCAAAGCTCTATGTTATTTAGAAGATGAGATCCTGAGAAACATCAATTTTACGGCGGCCAGTTTGAAAAATCCGAGATGGCCGCCACATAGGAGCTCTATGGTCATGTCTAGCTTATCGAACTTGTTACCATTGGATTCGGGGCCTTTGAAAATGTATGTTTAGCCGTTAGAATCAAAGCTTTATGTTGTTTAGAAGCTGACATATTGAGAAACATCAATTTTACGGCGGCCAGTTTGAAAAATCCAAGATGGCCGCCACATAGGAGCTCTATGGTCATGTCTAGCTTATCGAACTTGTTACCATTGGATTCGGGGCCTTTGAAAATGTATGTTTAGCCGTTAGAATCAAAGCTCTATGTTATTTAGAAGCTGAGATATTGAGAAAAATTAGTTCTACGGTGGCAATTTTGAAAATCCAAGATGGCCGCCATACAGGAGTCTGTGCAAATAGCAACATTGGTTTTCTGACTGACTATACAATATAGTTTCCAAAAATATATAGTTTTCCAAGTCCCCCAAAAAATCCAACGAAACTTTAAATCTGGACATACTGAACCTGACTAAATGAACAGAGTATTATTTGCAAAAGATAAAATGAACAGAGATCTCACTGCAGCTTTCACTAGCAGTGTTAATGACTATACTGACCGCTACAAATATGTTCTTAGCAACTTGTTGAATGTCCATGTACTAGCCAATCTGTGATCTGTGAAGATCACAATCTGTGAAGTTTCGTTCGCACACTCTTTGGTATTTTCACTAAATTAAGTTTGAGAAACAAAATGTCTGAGAGCTGGAAAACAAGTGGCATTCCCCCAGGTTGGAAATAGATCGTGACCTCCATTAGTTCTGTGTTGTTGTCCACAACAACCAAATGAACGACTACTGTGGCAACAACCAAATTAAGTGGTAGGTAGGTCGAGTGGTACAAGGATATTGGCACGATTGTGCAGGCTTGATGGGCCTCAAGGCCTCCTCCTTTCTTGCAATTCCTTGTGTTAGGCATTGTGTGATCCTCACATACAAGTTGAGTGAAGGAGACATTTGGCATAAACAGTGAGTTATAAATCAGCCTCAGGAACCAAATGGAAAAATAAATTAAAAAAAGAAACACAAACAAGGAAAAACAGAAAAACTGCCATTGCCACTTACATAGTTTAATAACACTGTCCCACACCCTCACACACTCCAATCGTTGTTTCCAACCAATTATGAACTTGCTTGTGTGAGGAATCAGATGTTAATCAATCTTTACACGGGTTTACCCCAATGTAAGATTTTCCACTTTTTTGATTTGTGTGCCATACGTTTTACAGAGCATGGGTGATTGGGTGATGCCGGAACAGATTCTTGGCAAGGTGTATCCTGGGTGGTTTGCCATTGCCTTCCCAGCGTTGTCCATGCTCTATCCTTTTAAATGCTGAGCGCCAAGAAAGGAAGCAGCTCGTACCAATTATAAACTCTTTGTACGACTCGGACGGGGTTTGAACTTCCCACCTCCCAGACTCAGAGCCGACGCTCCATTAAACCACCGAGTTTGACATTCCCAACTTTGTGGATTATTTCCTTGATACACTTGGAAAAAAAGATCTTTTCAAAAAGACTCTGGAAAAAAATATTTAAATAATGTGGTCATAATTATTTTAAAATGTATTGTTACGGACCGTGGATAAGGATGTTGGTTTGCCGAGCGGATGGCACCGCGGCCGAACAGTTACCCCGACTAACCCGATTCCCGAACGTTGGCCGGATCACGCCACAGGTATTCAATAGGGAAAAGACAAAGGCGACACGGATGTGAAGAAGAAGAAGAAGGAGACAAAAAGGTTGGAAATACAACTAAATTTATTCTTACTATTTACACGCTCAAAGTAACCAAGGAGAAGGAAAGATAAGAAAATAATTTACAGAAGATATTATAGAGACACAGTGCAATGCTAGCTTACCTACAGTCTTAATTAACCCAGGACAGAACAAACAAAAGACAGACTCACGCGGGGAATGATGATAGGACTGGCCGGAGGTGGATGGCTGGAGGGAGAGGAAGGTCCACGGGTACTGCAGCACGATCGGCGCGTTTAGCAGCCGCCGTTCCTTCGCGGCCCTGCTCAAAACTGCCGTCAAGGCCCCAAGCTGCTGTGGCTGAAGCTGCTGTGGCTGCTGCTGCTGCTGCTGAAGCTGCCGCTGTTGCTGATGTGGCTGCTGCTGCTGCTCTGAAGCTGCCGCTGTTGCTGCTGTGGCTGCTGCTGCTGCTCTGTGGACGTCGCGTGCTTTCTCCAGGACTCATCTGAGGTGGGGGCGTCTCCTGCGGGTTATATATGCCACGCCCCTGAACCTTCGCAAACCTCCTTGATGTTTCTCTCCACACCCTCTCCAAGTCCAACCCCTTGTTCGTGGTTGGTTGAGTGGGGCTGACTCACTCCTCCCCTCTATGACGAGGTGGGGACACGCCTTTCTTCCCCGACCCGAGCACATGTTCAATGGTGGTTTTGGGGCGAAATCAACAACCCACAGCTGTAGCAAACCTGGCAAACTGCCCAGTGCAGTTGGCAATGGAGGCTTAGAGGGGATGTAGCTGGCAATTGAGGCTTGGCAATGGAAGTTTTGGGAGTGGGAATGGGGAATGAAAGGGAATCTATCTTATTTCACTTGGTGCAATGGAGTGTCATCTTAATGGAAGACAAGGCCTTACCCTAATACACATAATAAAGATATAACTACCAACAAGGGGGGAAATCTATGATTGGCTAACGTGTATGCTTTATGGAATTAACTACGGGAACGCCCTTTGACCTTTATACAACACTGGAGTGAGGAGGGCGATATTTTACAACAATTTACTATACAATAAAAAAAACACAATAATAAAAACACAATCCTCATATACACAACACTGCACCCTCCTCCTCCTCTTAGGCACGTCCCGGGCCTATAACTTTAACTTAGTGTGGCACGTATGTGTAGTTCCCTCTACATTTAACCTGACCCTGAGTGCGACAGTTTTAAAACATAAATAAATATGTCCCGCTGCTCCATTGCACCCTTCCTAACAGATTCACGCCCACAGCTAACCGAATTGCGGAATGGTCTTCAAACTATACATTGATGGTGGGGGCGCATTATTTACAATGGCTCTACTTTATTTACAATACGCAACCCAGGACCTGTGATTGTTCTTTCTGGGGGGGGGGGGGGGGGGACACAGTGCAATGCTAGCTGCTCTGCATCGACGCACCATGAAAGCACCCAAAACCGCACCAATACACCCTCAAGCACCAATCGGTGCACAGTCATCACTGTTCATCAATAAAAATAAACCAACAACCCCTAACCCTGCTGGTGGTCTCTTGCTCTTCGGCTCCCTCTGCTGGCTATTACTATTTTCCAGTTGTTGTCATCTTCTTTGCTGGCGGCCTATTTGGATTAATAAAATGCACCTAACGTGTCCGTTTTTATTTTCTTTATTTATGGCCCACAGGGCCGACTATGTGTGGTTCACCTGTGGGGCATCGGTGCCCTGTGGCCAAGGTCCACCAGCAAGATTTCGGGCCTTCATGGCCGGTTCCAGCAGAGGGGCCATGCCCCCAACCCATGGGGTCCATCAGTGGTGCTCAGCCCCAGACATGTGGTCCATAATGTGGTGCATCGATGCAGACAGCTGTGGTTGCGAGAGGTTCGGGCGCACAATGGCCAGCTCACGCACGCTCCCCTCGGCGCCCAGTGGCGCACAGGTCCTCATGTGGGAGACAAAGGGGGGGAAAGACAGATGAGCGAGGGGTAAGGTCACAAGGGTACACATCAATAAGACAATGCAAGGTGAAGTGCGTACGGAGAGCGAAGTGAGAAAGCTCGTCCCTACCGTACGTCATCCCCTCTGTCACCTACACTACCCTTGCCCTTACCCCATATGTACAACAATCTACACATTTACAAATCCGTCGCTACCGTCACATCTTCCCCCTATACCAAATTCGTCTCCACAATCCCTCTAACCAAAATTTGCCATCACCCAATTCATCATCAATCCTCATAAGGAGGGAGAGATGGAACAACAAGCACAATGTCACACCCATGTCATGATGCGTCTCACAATCCAAACATCTGCACAATAAAAATAATAAAAACAACCTGGCATGGTGTGGAGGTACGTCATCCCAGGTGAGTGGATGCAGATGGTGCGAGGAGATTCTTAATCCTAACTATCCTCTAAATGACATTAACACACTGTACACTACCTGGGGTCTTTCCCTGCCAATCCATTGGCCAACTTACACTATGGGTTCTAAAAACCAATTCCCATTGACCAAACTGTGGTGCTTCTCAATTTGGGGTCTCACTCCCCCGATTCATCTCCCGGTGCCCTTGCACAATTTCCGGGCTGGGTCGTGTAGCTCTCCCAGCAGGTCTACCCACCTGCACACCTCCACCACTGCAGTTGCCACCCGAGCTTACCTAGCTCCTCACCCTAACCTATCTAATTGGGGAAGGCCCCTCCTGGCTCTGTCACCCCTTGGTGCCCTCTGGCACTGGGCTACCCGGGTCCGTCCTCCGGATCCTTGGGCCCCATCCACAACAACTCTACCGGCTCCCAGAGCCCACCTGCGGCCTCACCTGGCCGACATCCTCACAGTGGTGGAGTGCCCAAACCAACTACACACACTAACAGGCTACACGCCCAGCCATTTCCACAACACTAATGCACCCATCACTACACTCCTGTGCAACTACCCACACCACAGCTGCCAATATCCAACCACAATTTACCTGTACCCTCTACCTAACACTTACACTACCCGCCCCGGGTATTCGTGATGGGGGTCCATCCTTCCCCCATTCAAACCTTCGCACCATCCACTCCACTCCACAGTTTCCACCATACTCACTCCACGACCATCCATTCCAATACTCCATATATTCCATACCATTTATTCCATACAACCATTCTCCATTCACCTGTAGTTGCACAACTGTGCAATCTTACCTGGTGCCACCTGCACCCTCCTTCCTTCCTGGACCATTTGGTCAGCACCACTCACATCACTATCACTCACTCAAACACTGCTCCATCCACCTGTTCAGTTGCACACCTGTGCAATCACACCTTTTAACCACACACTTTTCACAATACACTTCTGAATACACCTCCAACACTCACACGGCATCATCTAAACTACCTGTTGCCCTGCTAACTTAGTGCTCCCCATCTTCCCTTTAAACTAAGCACATACCACATCATTATCATCCACTCTAATCTACCTGCATCCCCACTACAGGTATCATTGTCACTACCTAATCTTAACGTTACCTAAGGTCATCTTCTAGGTCCCTATCATTATATCCTAACCCTCCCGGGCTAGTTTTCACTGCCATAACCCCATAAGACCAGTGCTCCTTTGCCCCCGCTGTGAGGGATGACAGAGTTGCCATCCCACCACATCGGGGACGTCCCACTATCAATTTTACTCGTCCAAATTCAACCAATCAAAAATTTGCCAATCATCTGCCAATCATTCTACCAATCATCAAATTTTGTTTTTCTAATTTCGGGGCCAAAACACTATCCTCATAATCACGTCTACTCGCTAGAGCCTCTCAGTGCGCCAATTCACTTCTACAGCCCGGCTTCGCACAGCCGAGCAATGAATGCGGGTTGCTTGGTGCCGGCGGCTGGATACGTCCGGCACTCGGTGCAGGGAAGGAGGTTTACCCGGGCCAAGATCCCACGCACCACCTCGGCACAGAGCCATCCAATGGCCCGATCTCGACCTGCCGGAACGCCTCAACAAAAGGGGGTCGCCATGACGACCCTTCCTATCGGGCTGCCCGCTCCGCCTAGTAGAGCACGGACGCGGCCGTTCAAAGCGAGGCCCAGCGTGGATCGCGTACGGCGGTTCTTTTGAAATCGCCGTGGTTCGGATCCCCGCTGGTCCTCGCGGCACGCGAAGCCCGGCACGCACAGAGGGCCCGATTCGGCTAAACGTCGTTCTAACCGCTAACCCGGATAGCGTCAATGCTCCACTTGTATGCTCACACCCCGCAGCCCGTTCCTTGCTCCTCATCATTGCACCTTCTCTTACACACCCAGGTACACTCATTCCGCTCACAGACTTGGTCACACACCTGACCACCGCACACCTTTGCACACACTCGTCGTTCGCACACCTCACCAACACACCTCTTCGCGCCCCCTTCTCGGTCACCTCCTCTGTGACAACCACAGGTGTGTTCTCACTTGCACAACCAACCACGTGCCTCACTACCAATTCCAGCGTGCAAATCCCATACACGCTCTACCATTCCAGGTGTGCATCCTTCCATTCCAGGTGTACATCCTCTCTCACCTGCCACAACCAACTCACGCTCCGTGTCACTCTTACTACTCTCACCTCCACACTCGGTCGCGCATTCACCCTTACTTTTGACAGCGCACTCTGTACTCATGCACCCGTCCGTTACACACCTTTCTCGCGCACACTCTCCCGTTACACCCTCCGTAACTCTCACCACAGATGTGCATTCTCCCTTACTCTTGACAGCGCACTCTTTCCTCATGCACCCGTCCATTACACACCTTTCTCGCGCACACTCTCACGTTACACCCTCCGTAACTCTCACCACAGGTGTGCATTCTCCCTTACTCTTGACAGCGCACTCTTTCCTCGTGCACCTGTCCGTTACACACCTTTCTCACGCATCCTCTTGCGCACACTCTCCCGCTACACCCTCCGTAACACTCACCACAGGTGTACACTCTTTCGTTACATCCTCTGTAACACTCCCCACTACGCGCTTCCATGTGCTCCCTCGCACACGTGCTATGACCGACTCACTCTCGACAGCACTCTCACTCCTCGGCACGCACTTTTTCCTCACACACCCCAGAGTCGGACATTCTCGCACACCTCCTCTGTCCATACACTCCGTACCTGTCGCACATTTCACCAACGGCCTCTCACGAACACCCGGATCCAAATCAACCACCCAAGCCGACTGAAGCTCCCCTCACATCATATGCATTTCCGAATATATCGCCACTCACCTTGGCACCTCGTCTCCGCACCTCCTTCACCACCTGCAAACTCTTTATTTGGTTAGCGAGCACATCATCACGATTCGAGCACAGACCTTGTACTAATTCCATTACCTCCTCCTTTATTTCTCTCTTAGTTTCCCTCCATCTCTTCTTAATTTCACTCACCCCTTCTTCCACCGCCTCTAATTTTTCCTTTACCTCTTTTATTTCCCGGTGCGTCTCCTCTATCTCTTCCTCTAACGCTACCTTGACCGTCTCTATGTGCGTCCTCACCTCCCGGTCCTTCGTCTCCATTACTTCTGTCACCTCGTCCAACCTCGTTGTCAGTCCCTCACGTACCATCTGACATTGCCTCTTCGTCGCTATCAAGTCATCCTTGATGTCTCTTTGTGTCGCTTTTAACCCTCCTAGTACCGCAGTATTCCTTTGTACCTGCTCCGCTAACTCCGTCTGTCCCACCGTCAGCTGTTCCACCTCCTGTGTCAGGTCCTCTATGCCCCCTTGTAACCTAGCCGTATTATTCCTCACCTCTTTCTCCATACGCTTCTCACCTCGCTTTACCTCCTCGCGTACCCCCGAGACCTCCTCGCTTACACCTCGTCGTATCTCCTCCTTCATCTCCTCCCTCTCTTTTGCAGATGCCACCCTCATCTGTCCCAATTCATCCCTCTGAGCATCCAATTTACCTTCTAACCCGATTTTCACCTCCTCTATCTGGTTCCCCATCCGTTTGATTTCCCGGGCGGATTGCTCCCCTACTTCCCGCAATTTGCCTTCCATCCTATCTTCTAGCCCCCTCAACCCATTTTTCACCCCCTCTATCTGATTCTCCTGGGCAGCCATTCTATTTTCCACCCCCGTTAACCCATGTTTCACCCCTTCTATCCCATTGTCTAACCCCTCAAATTTCTTGTCTAACCCCTCAAATTTCTTGTCTAACCCCTCAAATTTCTTGTCTAACCCCTCACCGGTACCCCTCGTTTCGTCCCTCATTGCCCCCATTTGGCCCTCTAATCGCTCACTATTAGCCCTCGCTCCATCCCTTATTCGCTCACTATCAGCCCTCGCTTCGTCCCTTATTCGCTCACTATCAGCCCTCGCTTCGTCCCTCATTGCTCCAATTTGGTCTCCCAGCCCCCTGTTCTCTTCCATGAGGGCCCGCATTTGCAGCATGAATAGGCCCCAATCCATCGGCGGCGCTGCTACGGTCGCGGGCGCGGTCACCGTAGCCATGTGCGAGGCGCCATTTTGCGCGCCCGTAACCTCGTGCGCGAGAGCGCCATTTTGTGCGCCTGAAACCTCCTCAACCACCTCCTCATTGCCCTCCTCCATTTCTTCCCTCTGATCCTGGGTTACCCCTAACCCCTCCTCTAGTTCCCCCACCGGCATGCGATTGCCTTGACTAGCCATGGCGCGATTTCAAAATTCGGGTTTTTCTTTAAAACAAATTTCAGCAGCTTGTAATTTTGAGCGCATTAAGCGCGCTTCGGGTCCGACCCCGCTCCCGACACCAATTGTTACTGCCAATAACACAATTGGTGTCCCAAAATTTGGGCTAAATAAATTTAGTCCCAGGTTCGAATCCCAACTCCTGACTACCAATTGTTACGGACCGCGGATAAGGATGTTGGTTTGCCGAGCGGATGGCACCACGGCCGAACAGTTACCCCGACTAACCCGATTCCCGAACGTTGGCCGGATCGCACCACAGGTATTCAATAGGGAAAAGACAAAGGCGACACGGATGTGAAGAAGAAGAAGAAGGAGACAAAAAGGTTGGAAATACTACTAAATTTATTCTTACTATTTACACGCTCAAAGTAACCAAGGAGAAGGAAAGATAAGAAAATAATTTACAGAAGATATTAGAGAGACAGTGCAATGCTAGCTTACCTACAGTCTTAATTAACCCAGGACAGAACAAACAAAAGACAGACTCACGCGGGGAATGATGATAGGACTGGCCGGAGGTGGATGGCTGGAGGGAGAGGAAGGTCCACGGGTACTGCAGCACGATCGGCGCATTTAGCAGCCGCCGTTCCTTCGCGGCCCTGCTCAAAACTGCCGTCAAGGCCCCAAGCTGCTGTGGCTGAAGCTGCTGTGGCTGCTGCTGCTGCTGCTGAAGCTGCCGCTGTTGCTGCTGTGGCTGCTGCTGCTGCTCTGAAGCTGCCACTGTTGCTGCTGTGGCTGCTGCTGCTGCTCTGTGGACGTCGCGTGCTTTCTCCAGGACTCATCTGAGGTGGGGGCGTCTCCTGCGGATTATATATGCCACGCCCCTGAACCTTCGCAAACCTCCTTGATGTTTCTCTCCACACCCTCTCCAAGTCCAACCCCTTGTTCGTGGTTGGTTGAGTGGGGCTGACTCACTCCTCCCCTCTATGACGAGGTGGGGACACGCCTTTCTTCCCCGATCCGAGCACATGTTCAATGGTGGTTTTGGGGCGAAATCAACAACCCACAGCTGTAGCAAACCTGGCAAACTGCCCAGTGCAGTTGGCAATGGAGGCTTAGAGGGGATGTAGCTGGCAATTGAGGCTTGGCAATGGAAGTTTTGGGAGTGGGAATGGGGAATGAAAGGGAATCTATCTTATTTCACTTGGTGCAATGGAGTGTCATCTTAATGGAAGACAAGGCCTTACCCTAATACACATAATAAAGATATAACTACCTACAAGGGGGGAAATCTATGATTGGCTAACGTGTATGCTTTATGGAATTAACTACGGGAACGCCCTTTGACCTTTATACAACACTGGAGTGAGGAGGGCGATATTTTACAACAATTTACTATACAATAAAAAAAACACAATAATAAAAACACAATCCTCATATACACAACAGTATCTTCTCCTTTATGATGCAACAAACATGGTTATCAACATTTCAAATTAAAACAAAACATAATTTGCTATTTATTTCACAATCCAGCAACACAACCATATATCCCTTACGTCTCGTGACGAAGATGCGTTCAATCTGGACAACGATCAGACAACCAACCAGGAAGCAAAGCAGGTGTATAAGTTTTGTTATGTCATTTCGGAAGAATGCATGACGTCATTTACTTGCAGTGACTATTTGATCTTACAGTTTTCAAGTCCATCACATACTGTCTCTCACCTTTCACTTGATTCTTCAACAAACACTTGTGGAAATTCCACATCATCTTTACCCTGTGCTCGCGAAGCGAAACGCAGGGTTAAGCATGCGGGTTCGTACGTACATACGTACATGCGTGTCTGCATTTTAAAAATTCATTTTCTCGTCAACTGTTTGTCCGATTGACATGAAATTTCCATCATCGGAGTGCGCCCTCCTGTATAATATTTTAGTGAATATTAGGACGTCACAGGTCACGTGGTACGGGCGCCATCTTGGAAAAACCAAAAAGTTAGCACCTCTATATCTCAAAAACCGCTGCACAGAAATAATTGACAGGTCTCATTGCAAAGAACTCTCCATGCGGAATAACATATGTGAATGATGACGTCATAGGTTCCGCCGTTATGACGTCATAATTCAACAAGTAAAAAAACATTATCCGATCAGGATGAAATTTCTTAAGCATCTTCTCGGTATAAATTTATACAGAAATAAAATTATAATGATGTCGTAGGTCACGTGGTTCGGACGCCATATTGTTTGGAGTGAAAATCCTGAAAAACCACTAAAATCAAATTTTCTCCAAAACGACTGAAGAGATCGATGCCAAACTTTGCAGGCAGAATCGCTTACACATGACAAACAAAAAAGTCAATTGGATGAAAATTGAGGATTTTAGAAAAATGAAAAAAAAAAGGTTGACCTTTGGCCTATGTTGAAATTTTGGCCTACACTGATCTAAAAAATTGTTGGTGGTTGAATTCAGTTAACCGATATGAAAATCACATTCAAATTCCAAGTCAATCAGATGAAAATTGTGGATTCTAGACATTAGAAAAGAGTGGTTGACCTTTGGCCAATGTTGACCTTTTGGCCTATGCTGATTTCAAAATAGTTGTTGGTTGAATTCAGTTAGCTGATGTTCAAATCCTTTTTACATTTCAAGTCAATTGGATGAAAATTCAGGATTTTCGAAATTCGAAAAAAGTGGTTGACCTTTGGCCTATGTTGACCTTTTGGCCTAAGCTGATCTCAAAAATAGTTGGTAGTTGAATTCAGTTGGCCGATATGTAAATACTATTCAAATTTCAAGTCAATCGGATGAAAATTGAGGATTTTAGAAATTTGAAAAAGTGGTTGACCTTTTGACCTAAAATATATATAGGAATTTGTGGGACCACGAACTCTACCATTTGGTGAAATTTCCTGAAGATCGGTTAAAAACTGTAACCTGGAGGCAAGTATAAATGAGCGGACAGACAAACACACACACACACACACACACCACACACACACACACACACACACACACACACACACACACACACACACACACACACACACACACACACACACACACACACACACACACACACACACACACACTGGAGTGATCCAGATACTTGCAAAAAAAAAAGAAAACTGCCAAGTAACAAACAGACTCAAATGCAATTCCCTCTCCTTGGCATGAATAATTAATTACATATACCGATGACACCAAAGGTAGGCTAAATGAAATTGGTGTTGCATTTGCTAATGTTTTACTTAGTCTGGTGGAGTGGCCGTGCACTTGTTGTACCATCTTAGAATGCGCTTGTACCGAAAATTGAGAGAGGCAACCTTTTGTTGCTCTTTCAGTTTTAGGATTGGATTGCGGGGAATTTATATTTCTTCCTCCTGATAACGAAACGTAAGAGCAACATGTTCAATGTAGTTGTTAAACGGCCTGTCAACAACATGGAAACACAACGAAAGAGGCAGCGCACAGCACGCAGGACACTGGTGTCAGACAGCACGGTGTCGACGCATCTGGGAGTACATCGAGTTTTGCGGGTGTGGACGCATGTCGGAAGAGATAGTACAGAGGACGGTGTGCACGCCGGACAGGAGATGGCAAGTTGCTTTGCTGTACAACTTTTGAGGAAACATTGTGTTATAAGCATGGTGTAAAATATAGGTTCTCCAAGTGGTCCCTACTGCCCCCCCGCCCCCCCCCCCCCAGTGGGTGCTGGGAACTTTCATGGGGGCGCTCCAGAGTCCACGGGCGGTAGGGGGGGGGGTGGCAATGATTTGGGGGGCACTGGCGATTTAGAGGAGCAGCAGCGATTTGAAGCGCTCATTGGGCTTCCTGCAGTCTGAACAGGTTACCCGGCGCCATTCGGCTAATTGGCCATCCAATCTACGACCACATTCTTTCCCCCTCCGCATGGTTTTTATGATCACATATTCGCTGATGTGTCGGTATTTTCTTGACCATACATGCTCACGCAACAAACATGATAGTGTATGACACCAGCGAAATACTATTGGCCGCTTCCATGACGACGGCCAATAGTAAAAACTATTGGCCGCCAATACGGCCAATAGTACAACATTAATTTTTGTCACGTGGTGCCATTTCAACCAATCGGCTTGCAAGAATCTTTTTATGTGGGAGAAAATACACTCTGGATATAATACACTCTATTCGTGCTGGACTATTCAACGTGCCTGGTTCAACTTTACAGCCTGGCCTGATCAGCACAGACATTGGGCAATGTATGAACAGTCAGTGTTAGCGCTGGTGTTAGTCTTTCGACATTTTGGCGTGTTGATTTCGTTATTCAAAAAAGCTTCACGTCCCGTCGGCTTCAAGATGTCGGCCTCAAAGAAAAAGTGTCAGCAGTATTCCGTTGAATACATCAAGTATGGATTCATTCCATCTCCGACGAACAAACAGTTACCAATGTGTTTGTTGTGTGGTATCACGCTGTCCAATGAAGCAATGAAACCATCTCGACTGAGCGAGCACCTGAGTAAAAAGCACAGCGATAAGGCTCGCGCAGAGGTCAGCTATTTCCAATCGCTGAAAGACAACTTTGAGAAGCGATCCATGGTAACGACGATGTTCAAAGCAGCCAAAAGCTCGTGGATAAAGGACTGGAAGCGTCGTATAAGCTGTCATTGCTCAGCGCCAGATCTGGAAAACGGTATTCAATCGGCGAACAGTTGATCAAACCAGCTGTTGGGGAAGTGATAAAAACCGTTATGGGCCACGATCCGAATCCAGTTCTCTCGTCGATTGCGCTCAGCACTGATTCCGTGGCCAGGCGGATTGATGAAATGTCATCAGATGTAGAAGATAAGCTGTGTCGTGAGCTGAGAAGCACGCACTTCGCTATCCAGCTGGATGAGTCCACTTTGCATGACAGTGAAGCTCTGTTACTCTGCTACGTTCGCTTCATCCGTGATCAGGAAATGGTGGAAGAAATGTTGTTTGCCCACTCTCTCCAGACCGATACGAAGGGTTCTTCCATCTTCCAAGCGTTGGAGAAGTACTTTACTGATAAGAACATACCGATGGAGAACATTCTCGCTTGCGCGACGGACGGGGCACCAGTGATGGTTGGCCGCCAGCGTGGTTTTATTGCGCTTCTGAAGAACCAGGTACCGTCCGTGTTCGCCATTCACTGTGTTATGCACCGCCAGCATCTTGTAGCAAAAGCTCTCAGCACCAGACTTCATCCATCACTCCAAACAGTAATCAAAGCAGTGAATAAAATCAACGTGTCGTCTCTGCACGATCGGCTGTTTCGTCAGCTTTGCCAGGAGAATGATGAGGCATTCGAGCGGCTCCTGTTGCATACCGAAGTTCAATGGTTGTCCAAAGGCGCTTGTTTGACCCGATTCCATGCCCTCTTTTCAACAGTGGTCGAGTTTCTGGCGGAAATTGATACGGAGCTATCGGAGAAAGTGAATGCGATTGAGCATGATGTGGCTTACCTCACGGACATATTCAGTATACTGAATGATGTCAACAAACAACTCCAGGGTGACCATATGACGCTGATTAAAGCAAAGAAAGTGATCGGCGCGTTCGTAACCAAGGCGACTATGCACAGGGAAACCCTCGGCCGCAGAGATATGTACCACTTTCCCCGGTTGGCAAAGGAAACTGCTGTTTCTGATGAAGAGCTGCTCGTTTATTGCAATCACCTTGAGAAGATTCGTGGAGATATGGAGCAGCGTTTCAGAGACATGCTAGAACTGTCGGTGCCAGCATGGGTGATCAACCCATTCAAATGTGACATTCAAGATGTGAAGCGCGAATTACAGTACGAAACTTTCAACCTCCACAATGATGATGAGGCGAAGGCAACATTCTCGCAGCATGAATACAGCAAATTCTGGATTCTGGAGCGGGGCGAATACCCCGCAATGTGGACAGAGGCAGAACTGCTGCTGATGGCGTTCCCCACATCATACCTCGTTGAAAGAGGGTTCAGCACCGTGATGATGCTGCTGACCAAGTATCGAAACCGCCTTGACATTACCAAGAGGGCGATCTGCGTCTCCACCTCTCTGAGATGGAGCCAGACGTTCGTAATCTCGCAGCGAGTCACCAGGCCCACCCTTCACACAAACGGTATTTGGGCCTGTGATAACAGATTCCCAGTTTGCCTCACCTGGACCTGTTATGCTGAAACATTGTAGGTCGTGCAAAATAAAATAAAAAGTAAAGTAAAATAAAGTAAAATATTATTCAGAAAATATTTTGGCTTCTGTTATTTTGGTTACCTATCTACATAAATTCCAGGTGTCCGACCACGAACGATAGGACAAGGGGGGCATTGGGCCGGTCCAAGATGGCAGAAGGGGGCGGTAGTCCAAAAAAGTTTGAGAACCACTGGTGTAAAAGGTCACATAATAACAACGCACCGCAAAAGGCATGTTGTTTGAAGTGAGGTCAAATAAGTTATGGAGGAAGTAGCGCAGGAAGGAAGGTGTCCAGCACACACACGTGCCGGTGTAGCAGGATTCTCTCACTCCCCTAAAATCTCACTCTAGAGTGATTCTGTCCTAGGATAACACCACTCTCGAGTGAATTTTATCCCTGGGAGTGATTCTATCCTCCTACACCGGTGCTCCTCCCTCATACATAGCTTGGCTTCACGCTGTTGAAACCAAAGCTTTCAGAATCATTGTACTTAGGCAGTTAAGACCGAAAAATAGGGCGTATCGTTCATTTTTTCAGGAAAGCACCAAATTTGGCACAGATGTAGTATGGACCTATACAATTGTTTTCCAGAGGGGTGCCCAAAAATTCAAAACCCCTGGTGGCCGCCATATTGAATTTCAACATGACCACCCTCTCTGACCTATTTCCCTCAATAACTTCTATACTATGAGCGATGACACCACAGTTCCAGTGTCTTACCCCATGTTTTCATGGTCTCTGAATCCAATGGGATCAATTGCATAAAGATTGGCATCCGTCATCTTTAATTTCAAGATGGCCGCCATGGTGTTTCCATTTTCCTTGAATCTCTCAAAGTATTTTCGGTAAAATTTCAATTCCAAGTGATACACATTGTTTTATTGGTCTCTGATAACAATGGAATGGTATTAATTAATCAAAGTTACACACAGTTGCAGTTTTAACTTAAAATATTGTGGGCACTTGAAAGGTGGAGGCTCTCGCACAGATGCGTAGTACTACAAGCACTGTCCATCGCAGTCACACAGTGATGTGCAGGGGAGATTTGCCCTGGAGCATTTACAGTTGCCTTTACAGGCCGACTTACAATGGCAGCTTGTAAGCTCTGAACATGCCTCCTGTGTCAGTGGTATTGTGGTCCAAATTGGTGTCCAAGAAGTCCCTGTTTTCAAACAGCCCCAATCAGCTGGTGATGGAAGTTCTGGGTAGGGCACAAGTGCCTGACTCCATACGTGTCCAGCCTGAAAACATGCACGTTTTAGGTGTTGCTCGAAGGCGTCTGCTGTTGGGGGAATGTGATCAATTGTTCTTGCCTTCTTCGTGAACAAGTGTCGGCGCATGTCATTCACTGTCTTTATCTCGGTAGTCCGGTCATAGAGGATGGCAACATATCTTTCTAGACTCGGACTTCCTGCGGCCAAGGCCGGTGGCAATTTTATTGATGGCAAGGTAGCGGTAGCTTTTACCAGTGCCAATGGCAATCCAGAGTTCCTCCACACCGTGTGACTGGTAGGTAAAGTAGTGTGCTATTGCCAAGACCACAATATCAGAATCTACAGTTCGAATCAATACCCGTTTTCTCCCCTTTTTCACGGCACCCAGGACATTTTTTTGGATTTTTTCAATTTTCTGAATTTTTGGGCGCCCCTCAGGAAAACAATTGTATAGGTCCATACTACATCTGTGCCAAATTTGGTGCTTTCCTGAAAAAATGAACGATGCTTCCTCTTAACTGCCTAACTATTGGAATCTCCTGCGATGAAGCTAACTCCGAGGGCCTTTCACTCACTCACCGCAGGCAGGTTGGTGGTCTTTCTGTCTTCTACCGCCTCCTCTCCGGCCTTGCTCCCCCAGCTCTCTCTGTGCTCTGTCCCCCTAATATTCCCACAGGTCTCACAAGATCTGCCAGCAACCCTCTTTTGGTTGAACTGCCAAAATCTGGGCTCTCTGCTCACCTTCACTCTTTCATTCCCCTTTTCTCCCACCTCTGGAACAAACTCCCCCACTCCCTTCAATCCCACTCCTCCCTCCAGGTCTCTACAACAGCTGTTCACCACCATCTCTTGTCTTCCCCATCCAAAACGTTGATCTTTTCCACCCCCGCTAATTCACCCCAGATACACTTTTTTTAAAATTCCAACTTCTTTCCTGGAAGTCCTTGCAGTGTTCATATGTTTTATACCTCTCCCCCTCCCCCCAAGCCCTCCTCCTCTCACATTTCTCTCGATGTCCTTGCTCTCAAATGTTGTGTTTGTGTCCTTCCCCCTCTCTCCCCATCTGGTGTTCCACTCTCCTTATTTTGTTTTATGTGTCGGTTGACTTTTTGTGTGATTAATGTTAGCTCTTTCACGAGCCTCGATCTTGTATACAAAAAATAAATTAAAAAAAATTGGTCATTTGGCCAGTTCTATCTTTACTGCATCTTGGTCAACTTGGTGATGGAAACTGATCCACATCCCCCATCCGTCTCGTTTTTCAAGATATAATTTCTGAAGGCAGAGATATCAGACAACTCCATTAAACAGTGAAATGCCTGCGATTAGTCTGTTTCGTCTTGCAATGGCCTCTTACGAAAGGAAAACCTTCTCACAAGCTCCTGACTGGCATTATATATCCAAGGTACCCATTACACCTCTTCCATTTCTCCTCTTGTGTATTACTGGCCTATTCTGGTGGATTGTTGCAGTAAGGATATCAAGGACTGGTCGGCTTTCATACCAGAACAGAGAACCGACATTTATGACTTCCTGCTTCGATATTGTTATCCTGGAACCTTCAGGGTCTACCTCTGATCAACTACTTGCCACTTAAAGTGAAAATTGAAAAATACTGACTCAGTGTATGATGATCAATGCTTTATTCAGTTTTCCCAAAATGGAAAGTTTGCATGAAGAATATTCTTTAAACGGTCATGATGAGTAAAACACACGTGTTTGTCTGTGCGCAGGTTACGAGCAGTAAAAGGCTCCATCTTCCTTTCTACTGAAGCCGTTATTTGTAGTCGCTGTGTGATAACTCTGCAAAAAAAAATATGTGCAGTTGGTAACCCGATTGATACTTTCAACGAAGGTTGATGTTCAACTACAAGAATGTCGTTTTTTAGGGGTTTTTTTCTGAAGATCAATGATGCCTTATCATTGTTGAGCAGTCCTGCTTAAGTCGGCCCACCGATCCTCCTCGGCTCCTCCAAGACACGCAATCTTCCAGTATCCCACTCCTGGTTCAAAGCTCCGTAACTGTCTGTCTCGAAGAAATTATTTTTTGCAATTCCATTAACCAAAAGGTTCAGTTATTAACGATTACAAAATGGTTCTCAATTGAACAGGGGGGAGAGGACAAATCCACTGCACTTTCAGCATTTCATTAACTATTTACTGCTGCACCCAAAGCATTGTGATGTCATGGCATCACAGCAAACAAATACACTCTTGTTACAAGGGTATCATAATTCTCTAAGTACGCAATGTAAAAAGTGCTTGTTCTTCTAATTACCTCCGCCACCAAATGGACTCTGTGTCCTTCTCTCCTGACAAGGTGGAGGAGTTTTTGTCAAACCTCGACTCTGATTCTGCAACTGGACCAGACGGCATCAGCCCACGGGTCCGAAAATCCTGCTCTGCCGCTCTATCTCACCCTCTCTCTGTTCTTTTCACCCTATCTTTTGCTCAAGGTCATCTGCCAGCATCCTGGAAATCAGCAAACATTACCGCTTTACACAAAAAAGGTGCAAAAACAGATCCTTGCAACTACAGACCAATCAGCCTGCTCCCAATTATCAGCAGAGTCATGGAATCCATCATTGCTTCGGATATGAAATCTTTCCTCTTCTCCAATCGCTTGATCTCTGATCATCAATTTGGTTTCAGACCAGGTCACTCTACTCTGGACATGCTGCTTCTGCTGTCTCAACAATGGATGGAGGTCCTCAATGCCAAACAGGAAATCAGAGCTGTCTCCCTTGACATATCACATGCCTTCGATACGGTCTGGCACCCAGCTCTGCTCACCAAACTTTCTCTCATCTCCCCTTCCTGTTCAGGCTGGAGTTCCCCAAGGCAGTGTGCTGGGCGCTGTGCTTTATCTGGTCTTTATCAATGATCTCTCTGACTCTCTGGAAAATCCTCTCTATCTCTTTGCTGATGACTCCACTCTCTGCCGCTCCATTCCTCTTCCCTCAGATCGGCAGTCTGCAGCCTCCTCACTCTCTGAAGACCTGGACAAAATCACAGACTGGTCAAACAAGTGGAACATGTCTTTCAATCCTGACAAATCTCACACTCTTACTATGTCTCTCCGAAAAGATCGACTGGACAACCCTCCCATCTACTTTCTCAACAATCCTCTCCAAGAAGTTCTGTCGCTCAAGCTTTTGGGTATCACTATCTGCCATGATCTTTCTTGGGAAAACCACATTTCCAAGCTGGCCTCCAAAGCCAGTCGCCGACTGGGCATCCTCCGTCGTGCGAAGTCCTTCCTAGGCACACCTGAGCTCCTCACCACATTCAAGGCTTTCATCCGCAGCTCAATGGAATACTGTTCGCCCCTATGGGCTGGTGCTCCTGCCTCACACCTGGCTCGGCTTCACGCTGTTGAATCCAAAGCTTTCAGAATCATTGGAATCTCCCGCGATGAAGCTATCTCTGAGGGCCTTTCACTCACTCACCGCAGTCAGGTAGGTGGTCTTTCTGTCTTCTACCGACTCCTCTCCGGCCTTGCTCCCCCAGCTCTCTCTGTGCTCTGTCCCCCAAATATTCCTACAGGTCGCACAAGATCTGCCAGCCACCTTCTGATGGTTAAACTGCCGAAATCTCGGCTCTCTGCTCACCTTCACTCTTTCATTCCTCTTTTCTCCCGCCTCTGGAACAAACTCCCACACTCACTTCAATCACACTCCTCCTTCCAGGTCTTTAAAACAGCTGTTCACCACCATCTCTTATCTTCCCCCATCCAAAACCTTGATCTTTTCTACCCCCACTAATTCACCCCAGATCCACCTTGTTTGAAATTCCAACTTCTTTCCTGGAAGTCTTGGCAGTGTCCATATGTTTTATACCTCTCCCACCCCCCCCCCCTTCCCATGCCTCCCCCCCAAAGCCCTCTCCCTCCCTCAGTTCTTTCGATGTCTCCATGTCTCTCGGTCCCTGCTCTCAAATGTTGTGCTTGTGTCCTTCCCCCTCTCTCCCCATCTTGTCTACCGCTCCCGATGTTATTTGTTTTATGTGTCTGTTTGTCTTTCTGTGTGATTAATGTTCGCTCTTTCCCGAGCCTCGATCTTGTATACAACAAAAAAAAAAAAAAAAAAAAAAAAAAAGGTGGATGGACGTTATGTTTTCACCCCTGTTTGTTAGTCTGTCTGTCCGTTTGTGAACAAAATATCTCAAAGTTGTGGACGGATTCAGACGAAATTTGGCACAGCGGTAGTGTATGTGACATGGACGAAATTACTAGATTTTGGTGAAGATCCGGATTCGGATCCGGCTACTAGATTTTTTAAAGTGATTCTTCACCATTGGGAGATAGGGCCAAAAACGATACATAGCAGGATATCTCAAAAAGTTATGGATGGATTTGGACGAAACTTGTTGGATAGGTTGTGTCTGTGACAAGGAAGAATCGATTCAGTTTTGGTGAAGATGTGGATCTGGATCCAGCTAGAAGAATTTTTAAAGTGATTCTTCACCATTGAGTGATACTAGCGTGACTCGGCACTCTCCGCGCAACTCACCACATGTCGATTCAGAGGGAGAGGCATCTTTGACCATTTCGGTGTCTTTTGGGTATTTTGGGTCTTCATGGTATTTTGGGTCTTCAGGGTCTTTTGGATCCTCTGGGCCTTTAAGGGTATTTTGGGTCTTTGGCGTGTTTGGGATCTTCGGGGTCCTTTGGGTCTTCAGGGTCTTCTGGGTATTTAAGGGTATTTTGTTTAATTTGGGTATTTAAGGGTATTTTGGGTCTAAATGTTATTTGGGGGTCTTCACGGTGTTTTGAGTATTCAGGGTGTTTTGGGGCTTCTCGGTCTTATGGGTCTTTGGGGTGTTTCGGGTCTTCGGGGCTTTAGGGTGTTTTGGATCTTCTGGGTCTTTTGGATCCTCTGGGCCTTTAAGGGTATTTTGGGTCTTTGGGGTGTTTTGGATCTTTGGGGTCTTCAGGGTCTTTTGATTCTTCAGGGTATTTAAGGGTTTTTGTCGTCTTCATGGTGTTTTGGGTCTTCAGTGTATTTTGGTTGGGCCTTCGGGGTATTTTGGGCCTTCGGGGTCTTTTGGGCCTTCGGGGTCTTTTGGGCCTTCGGGGTGTTTTGGGCCTTCTTGGTCTTTTGGGTCTTCGGGGTGTTTTGGGTCATCGGGGTCTTTGGGGCCATTTTGGGTCTGCAGGGTCTTTTGGAGCCTTAGTGCCTTTAAGGGTCTTTGGGGTCGTTGGGGTCTACAGTGGCTTTGGGGTCTTCATGGTCTTTTGGGTCTTTAAGGGTATTTTGGGTCTTCAGGGGTCTTGGGGGACTTAAAGGGTCGTCAAAGGTTTGAGGTGTCTCAGCAGTCTAAACGTAATTTTGAGTTCACGGACTGTCTTTTGCGTGTTAATTTATTTGAAGAAGACGTTTGGTCGCATATAAACATACATAACCATATACGTTTGCTCTATTGTAATAAGATGGCCAAAAACCAGCGGTAGATCAGGGTATGATAGACTGGACCTATTTATGGTGATTCCTGTGATTGATTTTTATTAAATGTGATTCTGTATTGTGATTTTCTGGTCCACTCTGAGATACAAAACGTAAACTGTTCACCAGTCCACCTTTGGTTGCAGAGGTAACAAGGGTATCTCAGAGAAACAAGTACGTAATGTAAAAAGTGCATGTTCTTGTAAGTACCTCTGCCACCAAAGGTGGAATGGGGTTATGTTTTCACCCCTCTCTCTCTAACTGTCACCAGGATATTTCCAAAAAAATATGAACAGGTTAGATTTTGTGGACAGGTTGTGTGTGACAAGGATGAAGTGATTCTATTTTGATGAAGATCCTGATCCGAATACTCAAATTTTTAAGCGATTCTTCACCATTGAGAGACGGGGCCAAAAACGATACACAGCACGATATCCCAAAAAGTTATGGACGGATTCGGATGGATCTTGGTGGACAGATTGGGGAATGTGACAAGGACGAACAACTTCGATTTTGGTGAAGATAAGGATGCATTAATTATTTTTTAAGTGATTCTAAATAATTAAGAGATGGGGCAAAAAATGATAAATGTTACGTGGTCCTCCCGGTGACTACCTGGTCTCGGTGACCACCGGACCGTGAGAGGAACCCCGCCAGAAAGATATATGATTTATACGCTTTCGTAACGCAATCAATATGAATTCCAGTCAATAAGAAACCCCACACCGAGGATCCGGATTAATCAATAATATATTCCCAATCAATCAACAACAATCAACAATCAATCAACAATATTACTAAGATGGCCATCTCATATAATTCCCCCCTTGACCCCACTCACTGCACCCTCAATGGTCACTGTCCCTCACAATGTCTCTGGGCCCCTCCAGACCAAGGTGAAGGTCGACTTCTCCGCACACGGGCGGTTGAACGGATCCCTGGCTGACGTGCTCCAAACGTACACGTCCCGTACCAGGAACGGCTGCTGCAGCGGACACCTCCTCGGGACGCCACCGGGGTCGGAGCCCGTGATCGCGGCCTCTGGGCTGTGAACGGCTCGCAAAGTGCGCGAGGCCCAAGGTGCGACCCATACACGCACTCAGAGGCGTCGAGGCGAACAGTGCCGGACGCTTGGTTCCTTCCAGGAACCCACGGCAACCTGACACGTAACAGGCAATCACCCCGCGCAGGTAACTCCTCTCGCCAGACGGGCTTTTCAAACGCAGCGTTCCAAAGCAGATAAAGATCGCCTCGGCTTGCGTCGGAGCTGGTCGAGGATCAAGATGGCCGCTTCTCTCCCGACCTTGTGTTCCCTTTTTCTTCCGGTTCACCATCCCGTTTCCGGTCTCCTGTTATCAGGAGCGCTTCTAACCATTTAACCACAACAACCTTTAATAGAATAAACATTAATAAGCCATGACCTGAATAGTAATTCACATCAATCCGGAATCCGTAACATAAATAACATTTTATTTCAAAAAGTTGTGGACGAGTTATGACAAAACTAGGTGAATAAGTTGTTAAGGTGACAGGAACAAGCCAATAAGATTTTGGAGAGAGAGGGGGGGAGGGGGTGCCACGAATAGCGGGGTTGAAGGATAAACTAGATAGAGGGAGACTTGGACAATAAGGGAAGAGGGAAGGAATGAGGGGTGAGGACGCAGAGCATCCATGTAGTGGACAAAACGGATGATAGAAGCAAACTCTCAAGAATGAAAATTGCAAACGGGAAGGTTGGAGAGTGGGGGTTAACTGGGGTATAAATGATCATAGTTTTGGATCAGGGATGATCTGAGATGGTGGGGAACAGCTGTCTTGAAAACCTGGAGGGAAGAGTGGGATTGAAGAGAATATGGAAGTTTGTTCCACGGTAGGAAAAAGAAGACCTAATGAGTGGATGTGAGCAGTGATTCTGAATATTGTGAGTTTCACCATAAAGGGGTCAATGGCGGACCACGTGCGCCCTGCAGAAACCTGGGGAGAGGGAAGGGGGGACAAAGTATGGGAAGAGCAGAGGGTGCAAGAGCAGAAAGGAAGGGGTAGAACACAGAGACCATTGATCTCTCTGCGACGGCAAAGTGATAGACCCATAAACGCAGCTTCATTGGGGGATCTTCCAATAATCTTGAAGGCCTTGGTTTCCACATTGTCAAGCTGGGTAAGGTGTGATGCAGGGGAGCCATCCCAGAGGAGAGAGCAGGACTCCATCAAGCTGCGGATTAAGGCCTGTAGGTGGATAGGAGTTCAGGTGTGCCAAGGAAGGACTTTGTATGACGGAGGATGACCAGTCGGTGGCTGGCTTTGGAGGCCAACTTTGAAATGTGGATTTTGGAAAAGAAATGTGGAAAAGAGAGATCATGGCTGAGAGTGAGACCCAGGAGTTTGAATGAATGAACTTCCTGAAGAGGATTGTTAAGAAGTTAGATCGGAAGGTTTCCCAGGCGGTCCTTTCTTAGAGAAATAGTGAGTGTGAGATTTGTCAGTATTGAAAGACATATTCCAAGTCTGAAGAGATGGAAGAGGATGCCGCCTGCCTGTCTGAAGGATGAGGGATGTCACGGCAGAGTGTGGAATCATAAGCAAATAGATAAGAGGATTTTCCAGAATCAAAGAGATCATTGATGAAGATCAGGAATAGGACTGGGCCCAGAGCCCTGCTTTGCGGCACTCCAGCCTTAACAGGAAGAGGGGATGAAATGATTCCCTTGAGAGCCACATTTTGGCTACGAGAGTAGAGGAGGTCAGTAATCCAAGAGTGGAGTTGGCCTTGGATGCCGAAGACAGTGTTTCAAGAGCAAGTCGGAATGCCAGACTGGATCAAAAGCACGGCTGGTTCTTGTCAACGAACGAACTCATCCACCAAGTTTATATTCAGGTTCACTATGTTAACAAATATAATTTCGTCCAAATTTTTGGGAGATTAGCAAACCTGAACTTTTTTGGAATCATCAGAGCATGGAGAATCCGAAAATCAATGCTGGCATTTGCACAGACACCTGCATGGCCGCCATTTTGGATTTTCAAAATGGCCGCCATAAAATACATATTTTGCGCTATCTCGGCTTCTGGTCAACCTAGAAACTTCGTTGAATATGCTAATCCTATGTTTTCTGGGTCAAGGAATCCAATAAAGGCCTTAAAATAGTGCTCAGGATTATAGAAAAGCAACAAACAAAGGTAAATGAAAACCATTGTCTTTATATTTGTGATATAACTATTACATAATACATGATATTGCAAGTCCTTTGAAGGAATAGGTATGGGTCTATAAAGCAAGAAAGCAGCCTTGTTAGTATCAGATTGAACTATAAGTCCTATACACAGGATCTACTAGGTCTATACCGTTCACGAATATGCTTTTACAGATCTTCATCGCTGTCCTGAGTGTCATTTTCGCAAAGGTGTCTACGCAAATGCCAACATTATTTTTTGGGTTCCTCATGCTCTGAATATTCCAAAAATGTATAGTTTTGCTTATGTCCAAAAATTTTGAACGAAAAATCATGGTGAACCTGACTATTAGTTCGATTCCTTCCAGAACGTTTTGAGATATTGTGCTGTATATACAGTAGTTTTTGGAGCTATGTCCCAATGGACCTATCTGAACCTTTCACCTTCCCCCAACCCGGCTCGCCCCTCCCCCAGCCTGGTGTTCACTTCGCGGTTCGGGTGCTGGCTTGGGATCCTAGGATCCTGTGTTCAAATCCCGGTCGATCGTTGAATTAGGTTGAAAAAGGTTGAAAAAAAATTAGGTTGAAAAAGCTCCTCACCACATCCAAGGCTTTCATCCGCAGCTCAATGGAATACTACTCTCCTCTCTGGGCTGGTGCTCCTGCCTCACACCTCGCTCGGCTTCACGCTGTTGAAACCAAAGCTTTCAGAATCATTGGAATCTCCTGCAATGAAGCTAACTCTGAGGGACTTTCAATCACTCACCGCAGGCAGGTTGGCGGTCTTTCTGTCTTCTACCGACTCCTCTCCGGCCTTGCTCCCCCAGCTCTGTCTGTGCTCTGTCCCCCAAATATACCTTCAGATCGCACAAGATCTGCCAGCAACCCTCTTATGGTTAAACTGCCAAAATCAAGACTCTCTGCTCGCCTTCACTCTTCATTCCTCTTTTCTCCCGGCTCTGGAACAAACTCCCTCACTCTCATCAATCCCACTCCTCCCTCCAGGTCTTTAAAACAGCTGTTCACCACCATCTCTTATCTTCCCCCATCCAAAACCTTGATCTTTTCTACCTCCGTTAATTCACCCAAGATCCACTTTTTTGAAATACCGACTTCTTACCTGGAAGTCCGGGCTCTGTCCATGTGTTTTATCCCTCTCCCACCCCCAACCCCTTCCCATGCGTCCTCCCCCAAGCCCTCTCCCTCCCACAGATCTCCCGATGTCCCTGCTCTCAAATGTTGTACTTGTGTGCTTCCCCTTCTCTCCCCATCTTGTCTCCTGCTCCCCTTTATTTTATGTTTTCGTTTGTTTTTTTTGTGATTGATGTTAGCTCTTACACGAGCCTCGATGTTGTATACAAAAAAAAAAAAAAAAAAAAAATGAACGTGAGGGGGGGGGCGTTGACTCAGCCTGTCATCCTTCCGAGTTCGGTAAATTGAGTACCAGCTCATTAATAATTGGGACACTGCATCAGCGACACAAACATGAATAACTGTACCTTTCGGTTCATGGGATTGCAAAAAAGAATATTTCTTCGAGACAGACAGACATGGAGGTTTGAAGCAGGAGTGTGATAATGGAAGGTTGCGTGTATAGGAGGAGCCGAGGAGGGTGAGAGAGCAGAGTGATCTCGACTGAAGGGGAGAGGGTATAAAACACGACGTTCTGCGTTTGCTCATTCCAAAGAAACTGTGTCTTACCGATTGTGCCCTTTCTGCTGTAAATGGAGCTCTTGGTCAGATTAGTCCATTTCACGAGAGGGGGGTTCATGGGGTCATCATCCAGCACTAATTCCTTTGTTATGTTCTTCAAAATCCGTCTGAATCAAGAGAGCAAAACAGTGCTCGTCACTAAATCACGTTTTACTATTTCACACAACAAAACATAAGCTGCATTGCCCTCCATCTTTAGAAAACAATGCAAAATTTCATCAATAGGTTGCCATGGTGACGTTGATACCTTTTGTTCTCTTTGGCTGACAAAACCTACACTGACACACCAGGTGTGTAAGTTTGAACATATCCTGTATTTTTAGAATTCAGATTTTGTATGTAATAATGATGATGTATTTGCTTCTAAATTTATTGTGCACTTCAACCCGATTGGCTGATTCATTTTAAGCGTTGATTCATGATAGCGGTGATCATTCAAAGCATATAGATAAGACAATGCCTTATTGGCCAGTTCCCTGCGCAGCATGAGATGGGGTATTGTAATCACGTGTGTGTGTGTGTGTGTGTGTGTGTGTGTGTGTGTGTGTGTGTGTGTGTGTGTGTGTGTGTGTGTGTGTGTGTGTGTGTGTGTGTGTGTGTGTGTGTGTGTCTCCGAGCCAAAACTCTTTTACCATTTGAGTTTTGTCATCAAATTTTCACCAAACCATTATCTATCTATAATTCCAGTAATCTCTGTCTGTACGTCTGTACGTCTGTACGTTTGTTTGTCTGTGACCGCTGTTTCTCGACAACCACGGGTCCGATATACTTTTAACTTGCCAGGTATATTGCTGGGGACCCGAGGATGTGCCTTTTCAAGGTTTCATATTAATCGGACAATTACTTACCGAGCTATGTCCAAAAAACGATTCAACCAATCAGAGAGCAGCGAACGATCGCGTGTGCCGAACGTGGAGGACACACTCTGCCTCGGATGGCACATTTGACAGCGTATTCATTTATTTCACGTTTGCAAACTATGTTGGCGTTAAACTATGTTTTAAAACTAATAAAAACGAATTTGCGATTCATTCGCTTTCCTGCGCGTTTGTGCACGCGATGGCGATTTCTTTACCAAACTCCGGAAGCCGTTCGCTTTGGACCAAACCATTGCATGTAAATAGAGGGGGGGGGATTGTCACCGTACTCGCAAGCCGTTCGCTTTGGACCAAACCATTTCATGTAAATAGAGGGGGGGGGGGATATAATTTTAGATATAGATATAGTACGGGCAATGCCCTAGTGATGATAATACGGAGAAGGCAAATTAATAATTTGGTCAAAAGGTCAAAGGTCAACATCACGTAAAATCGTCCATTTTCATCCGACTGACCTGAAAGTTTAAGAATTTGCATATTGGGTTACAGAATTGGTTCACCAATCAAAAACTAGAAGCCGATTGTTTTTTCAGACTAAAAGGTAAAAGGTCAAGTTTGCATAAAAACACTAATTTTCACCCGATTGACCTAAAATTTCAGGAATTTGCATATCGGGTCACTGAATTGGTTCACCAATCAAAAGGTAGGAGTCAGTTTGTTTTTTTTGGATCAACAGTTCAAAGGTCAAGGTCAATGCATAAAATCATCAATTTTCATTTTGTATTTTTTAAAACTGTTTTCGTTATGTTGAGCATACAGAAGAAGAAGAAGAAGAAGAAGACGTCGACTGAATACAAACGGAGGCGGACGGGCCTTGCATTTGCATATGCTTTCTCGTTCAATTTATGCCTTGTCGTCCCCACACCATGGCACTGGCAGGATGGCCGAGAGGTACGCACACTCACCTTTAAGCTGTCCAGCCTGGGTTTGAATCCTGACCCAGCTGTAAACTATCATCCAAGTGTTTCACAGGCAGGATGATTCATCATCAATTTGAGTGACATAGCCTACCTCACGTGGATGCGAAATGGATGTCCCGTCTGCCAGCATTCGTTTGTGGACGTTAAAGATCCCACGGTGCCCTTCGCGAAGAGTAGGCGACTTATCGCCGGAATCCTGAACAAATTCCAGCTCTAATCACCCTTCTTCGAACTTGAGGCCTAACTCGCCCGATGTCAACGCCATTCGCATCGAGCCTCCTTCCACCATCTTTAGAATATCCGTCGCCATTTTGGATTTGCGTGGGATGTTTTTAATTTTACGATTTAACCATAAAAGCGAGTTAAACTCGACTTAAATTAAACTACTAACTGTTCCAATGACAAAAAGAAAGTGACCCATTTCATGACACTGTCCCTAAATGTAAGTAGGTCTACCACTCACCCATGGTCGCCCCCAAAGTTTGCTTGTGTATCACAGTCCAGCTGTTGGGAAGAACAAGGACACATTCATCGATCATTGGTCAGTAACACGGCCGCGATGTTATTGTCAGGTCGATGAATTTGATCTTGGCTATTTGTTCCTTGCAAAATGGAAGATTTTATATTTGTTGGTCTTGTTCGTTGCTCTGTCTGTTTGTCTGTCAATCGCCGACAGGTCACAATTTTAAACCGATCGTGAGGAAACCTCACCAGTTGGTAGAGTTGATCATAAGGAAGAAGCCTATTGATTTTGGGCACAACGGTCATCTTGAGGTCAAATTGCTAAAATTGTCATTTTTCATCCGATTGGCTTGAAAATAAAGCAGAGCCAGGGAGAGAGTGTGAGAGAGAGAGGGAGAGAGTGTGAGAGCAAGGGAGATAGTGTGAGAGAGAGAGGGAGAGAGTGTGAGAGCAAGGGATATAGTGTGAGAGAGAGAGAGGGAGAGAGTGTGAGAACAAGGGAGATAGTGTGAGAGAGAGAGAGGGAGAGAGTGTGAGAGCAAGGGAGATAGTGTGAGAGAGACAGGGAGAGAGTGTGAGAGCAAGGGAGATAGTGTGAGAGAGAGAGGGAGAGAGTGTGAGAGCAAGGGATATAGTGTGAGAGAGAGAGGGAGAGAGTGTGAGAGCAAGGGAGAGAGTGTGTGTGAGAGAGGGAGAGATTGTGAGAGAGAGAGAGTGTGAGAGCAAGGGAGATAGTGTGAGAGAGAGAGGGAGAGAGTGTGAGAGCAAGGGAGATAGTGTGAAAGAGAGAGGGAGAGAGTGTGAGAGCAAGGGAGATAGTGTGAAAGAGAGAGGGAGAGAGTGTGAGAGCAAGGGAGAGAGTGTGTGTGAGAGAGAGGGAGAGAGTGTGAGAGCAAGGGAGAGAGTGTGTGTGAGAGAGAGGGAGAGAGTGTGAGAGAGAGAGGGAGAGAGTGTGAGAGAGAGAGGAAGATAGTGTGAGAGCGAGAGAGTGTGAGAGAGTGAGAGGGAGGGAGAGTGTGAGAGAGAGAGAGAGAGAGTGTGTGAGAGAGAGAGGGAGATAGTGTGAGAGCGAGAGAGTGTGAGAGAGATAGAGGGAGAGAGTGTGAGAGCAAGGGAGAGAGTGTGAGACCAAGGGAGAGAGTGTGAGAGCAAGGGAGAGAGTGTGAGAGAGAGAGGGAGAGAGTGTGAGAGCAAGGGAGATAGTGTGAGAGAGAGAGGGAGAGAGTGTGAGAGCAAGGGAGAGAGTGTGTGTGAGAGAGGGAGAGAGTGTGAGAGAGAGAGGGAGAGAGTGTGAGAGAGAGAGGAAGATAGTGTGAGAGCGAGAGGAAGATAGTGTGAGAGCGAGAGAGTGTGAGAAAGAGAGAGGGAGAGAGAGTGTGAGAGAGAGAGGGAGAGAGTGTGAGAGCAAGGGAGAGAGTGTGTGTGAGAGGGAGAGAGTGTGAGAGAGAGAGGGAGAGAGTGTGAGAGAGAGAGAGGAAGATAGTGTGAGAGCGAGAGAGTGTGAGAGAGTGAGAGGGAGGGAGAGTGTGAGAGAGAGGGAGAGAGTGTGAGAGAGAGAGGGAGATATTGTGAGAGCGAGAGAGTGTGAGAGAGATAGAGGGAGAGAGTGTGAGAGCAAGGGAGAGAGTGTGAGAGCAAGGGAGAGAGTGTGAGAGCAAGGGAGAGAGTGTGAGTGCAAGGGAGAGAGTGTGAGAGAGAGAGGGAGAGAGTGTGAGAGCAAGGGAGATAGTGTGGGAGAGAGTGTGTGTGAGAGAGGGAGAGAGTGTGAGAGAGAGAGGGAGAGAGTGTGAGAGAGAGAGAGGAAGATAGTGTGAGAGCGAGAGAGTGTGAGAGAGAGAGAGGGAGAGAGAGTGTGAGAGAGAGGGAGAGAGTGTGAGAGGGAGATAGTGTGAGAGCGAGAGAGTGTGAGAGAGATAGAGGGAGAGAGTGAGAGCAAGGGAGACAGCGTGAGAGCAAGGGAGAGAGTGAGAGAGCAAGGGAGAGAGTGTGAGAGCAAGGGAGAGAGTGTGAGCGCAAGGGAGAGAGTGTGAGCGCAAGGGAGAGAGTGTGAGCGCAAGGGAGATAGTGTGTGAGAGAGGGAGATAGTGTGAGAGCGAGAGGGAGAGAGTGAGAGTGAGAGGGAGATAGTGTGAGAGAGAGGGAGATAGTGTGAGAGAGAGGGAGATAGTGTGAGAGAGAGAGGGAGATAGTGTGAGAGGGAGAGGGAGATAGTGTGAGAGGGAGAGGGAGATAGTGTGAGAGAGAGGGAGAGAGTGTGAGAGAGAGAGGGAGAGAGTGTGAGAGAGAGAGGGAGAGAGTGTGAGAGGGAGAGGGAGATAGTGTGAGAGGGAGAGGGAGATAGTGTGAGAGGGAGAGGGAGATAGTGTGAGAGGGAGAGGGAGATAGTGTGAGAGAGAGGGAGAGAGTGTGAGAGAGAGAGGGAGATAGTGTGAGAGAGAGAGGGAGATAGTGTGAGAGAGAGGGAGATAGTGTGAGAGAGAGAGGGAGATAGTGTGAGAGAGAGAGTGTGAGAGAGAGAGGGAGAGTGTGAGAGAGAGAGGGAGATAGTGTGAGCGGGAGAGGGAGATAGTGTGAGAGGGAGAGGGAGATAGTGTGAGAGGGAGAGGGAGATAGTGTGAGAGAGAGAGGGAGATAGTGTGAGAGGGAGAGGGAGATAGTGTGAGAGGGAGAGGGAGATAGTGTGAGAGAGAGAGGGAGATAGTGTGAGAGAGAGAGGGAGAGAGTGTGAGAGAGAGAGGGAGATAGTGTGAGAGAGAGGGAGATAGTGTGAGAGGGAGAGGGAGATAGTTTGAGAGGGAGAGGGAGAGAGTGTGAGAGGGAGAGGGAGATAGTGTGAGAGAGAGGGAGATAGTGTGAGAGGGAGAGGGAGATAGTGTGAGAGGGAGAGGGAGAGAGTGTCAGAGGGAGAGGGAGATAGTGTGAGAGGGAGAGGGAGATAGTGTGAGAGGGAGAGGGAGATCGTGTGAGAGGGAGAGGGAGAGAGTGTGAGAGAGAGGGAGAGAGTGTGAGAGAGAGAGGGAGATAGTGTGAGAGAGAGGGAGATAGTGTGAGAGAGAGGGAGATAGTGTGAGAGAGAGAGGGAGATAGTGTGAGAGAGAGAGGGAGATAGTGTGAGAGAGAGAGGGAGAGAGTGTGAGAGAGAGAGGGAGATAGTGTGAGAGAGAGGGAGATAGGGTGAGAGAGAGGAAGATAGTGTGAGAGGGAGAGGGAGATAGCTGGAGAGAGGGAGAGAGTGTGAGAGGGAGAGGGAGAGGGTGTGAGAGGGAGAGGGAGATAGTGTGAGAGAGAGGGAGATAGGGAGATAGTGTGAGAGGGAGAGGGAGAGAGTGTGAGAGGGAGAGGGAGAGGGAGAGAGTGTGAGAGGGAGAGGGAGAGAGTGTGAGAGGGAGAGGGATAGAGTGTGAGAGGGAGAGGGAGATAGTGTGAGAGGGAGAGGGAGATAGTGTGAGAGGGAGAGGGAGATAGTGTGAGAGAGAGGGAGAGAGTGTGAGAGAGAGAGGGAGAGTGTGAGAGAGAGAGGGAGAGAGTGTGAGAGGGAGAGGGAGATAGTGTGAGAGGGAGAGGGAGATAGTGTGAGAGGGAGAGGGAGATAGTGTGAGAGAGAGGGAGAGAGTGTGAGAGAGAGGGAGATAGTGTGAGAGAGAGAGGGAGATAGTGTGAGAGAGAGGGAGATAGTGTGAGAGAGAGAGGGAGATAGTGTGAGAGAGAGAGTGTGAGAGAGAGAGGGAGAGAGTGTGAGAGAGAGAGGGAGATAGTGTGAGCGGGAGAGGGAGATAGTGTGAGAGGGAGAGGGAGATAGCGTGAGAGAGAGAGAGTGTGAGAGGGAGAGGGAGAGGGAGAGGGAGAGGGAGATAGTGTGAGAGGGAGAGGGAGATAGTGTGAGAGGGAGAGGGAGATAGTGTGAGAGAGAGAGGGAGATAGTGTGAGAGGGAGAGGGAGATAGTGTGAGAGGGAGAGGGAGATAGTGTGAGAGAGAGAGAGAGTGTGAGAGAGAGAGGGAGAGGGAGATAGTGTGAGAGGGAGATAGTGTGAGAGGGAGAGGGAGATAGTGTGAGAGGGAGAGGGAGATAGTGTGAGAGAGAGAGGGAGAGGGAGATAGTGTGAGAGAGAGAGGGAGAGGGAGATAGTGTGAGAGGGAGAGGGAGATAGTGTGAGAGGGAGAGGGAGATAGTGTGAGAGAGAGAGGGAGATAGTGTGAGAGGGAGAGGGAGAGAGTGTGAGAGGGAGAGGGAGAGAGTGTGAGAGGGAGAGGGAGAGAGTGTGAGAGAGAGAGGGAGAGAGTGTGAGAGGGAGAGGGAGAGAGTGTGAGAGAGAGAGGGAGATAGTGTGAGAGAGAGAGGGAGATTGTGTGAGAGAGAGAGAGAGGGAGAGAGTGTGAGAGAGAGAGGGAGATAGTGTGAGAGGGAGAGGGAGAGAGTGTGAGAGGGAGAGGGAGAGAGTGTGAGAGGGAGAGGGAGAGAGTGTGAGAGAGAGAGGGAGATAGTGTGAGAGAGAGGGAGATAGTGTGAGAGGGAGAGGGAGATAGTGTGAGAGGGAGAGGGAGATAGTGTGAGAGGGAGAGAGTGTGAGAGGGAGAGGGAGAGAGTGTGAGAGGGAGAGGGAGAGAGTGTGAGAGGGAGAGGGAGAGAGTGTGAGAGAGAGAGGGAGATAGTGTGAGAGAGAGAGGGAGATAGTGTGAGAGAGAGGGAGATAGTGTGAGAGGGAGAGGGAGATAGTGTGAGAGGGAGAGGGAGAGAGTGTGAGAGAGAGAGGGAGATAGTGTGAGAGAGAGGGAGATAGTGTGAGAGGGAGAGGGAGATAGTGTGAGAGAGAGAGGGAGAGAGTGTGAGAGAGAGAGGGAGAGAGTGTGAGAGAGAGGGAGATAGTGTTAGAGGGAGAGAGAGGGAGAGTGAGAGAGGGAGATAGTGTGAGAGAGAGAGGGAGATAGTGTGAGAGAGAGGGAGAGAGTGTGAGAGAGAGGGAGATAGTGTTAGAGGGAGAGAGAGGGAGAGTGAGAGAGGGAGAGAGTGTGAGAGAGAGAGGGAGAGAGTGTGAGAGAGAGGGAGATAGTGTTAGAGGGAGAGAGAGGGAGAGTGAGAGAGGGAGATAGTGTGAGAGAAAGAGGGAGAGACAGTGTGAGAGAGAGAGAGGGAGATGGAGAGAGTGTGAGAGAGAGGGAGAGAGTGTGAGAGAGAGGGAGAGAGACAAGAGGGAAAGGGCCGGTCCATGGGGACCGATCAGCACTTGATGAATCCGGGCAGCAGGAAGAAAGAGGAAGATTCGACCCTCGACTAAATAATTACTAGTTGTGTGTTGGTGGTGGAGACGGCAGTCTGACAGGATGAGGATGGAGTCTGACGCGATTCTTGGGGTTTTTCACTCGAACAATTCAGAAAACCACGTCCCATGACTTCTCTCATCCTAAAATCATGAGACATACGTCATGCCCAGATATTGGTGTAAATTGTGAGGAATGTGAAGGAAATAAATGCATTTTCATCAAACACTAAATTAGAAAAACAACAAATGTATTTAATTTTATAAACTTTATTCCCAAATCAACAATCAGATTGTAAATATATTGTTATAATCACAAAGTAAATAATCAGAAGAGAATGAACGAAAACAATGGAATGAATGAACAAAACGGATGAAGGAAATCTTTAAAACGAGCAAAACCGCGCGGAGTCACCAACACAAACCCAAATCGCGAGTTTAACGGGGACCCGGAAGTTCCCCCTGAACACGTGCAGAACCCGCGAGTCCCCGAAACACGTAAACTCTCCCTCCTCACAATCCAACAAGAACCCAACACGTTCAGGATCCCCCGGCACGGACAGGGGGGTTTGTTGATTGTTGTGCCATGTTGAGTATTCGTTTTCATATTTCACCAAACACCAAGACTCGGGATTCCTTCCCAACGAGGACTCTTTCCCTTCCCCTTTCCTCCCCATGGAGTTTAAACAGATTCCGATTCTCCATGAACGACTCGACCTCACATCGACCTCCCAGTAATGACGACCCGAGGAGAAACAATCAGAGGAAAGAACTTGTACATAACAATCAAACCGATCAGGATGTTCCGGGTACGGATTGTCGGTCTCGGTTTGAGTCGCCGTCCTGAGATCCCGGGAGATCTTGATCAGTCGATGTGCAGAGTTTGGGTCCAGACTCGGGGTCCGTCCATCTGTGGACACAACGACACGGGGTCACAGACTTTGTTAGACAAACGGACAGAAACACAAACACATTAATCTCTTTCATTACATTTGAAATATTAAATACATTTTTAATTTCACCTTCTTTACGAAACACAATTCACCTTCTCTTTACCTGGTTCGGAATCCCCGACCATCCTCTTGTTCCCATATAACAAAACCCTCCCCGACCATCCTCTTGTTCCCATATAACAAAACCCTCCCCGACCATCCTCTTGTTCCCATATAACAAAACCCTCCCACGAACATCCTCTTGTTCCCATATAACAAAACCCTCCCCGACCATCCTCTTGTTCCCATATAACAAAACCCTCCCCGACCATCCTCTTGTTCCCATATAACAAAACCCTCCCACGAACATCCTCTTGTTCCCATATAACAAAACCCTCCCCGACCATCCTCTTGTTCCCATATAACAAAACCCTCCCCGACCATCCTCTTGTTCCCATATAACAAAACCCTCCCCGACCATCCTCTTGTTCCCATATAACAAAACCCTCCCCGACCATCCTCTTGTTCCCATATAACAAAACCCTCCCCGACCATCCTCTTGTTCCCATATAACAAAACCCTCCCCGACCATCCTCTTGTTCCCATATAACAAAACCCTCCCCCGAACATCCGGTTATTTAATTTTCGCCTCCGTTCGATTTTCTTTTAAAATAAAAATAATGACGTTTCACGGAAATTGTAACATCTTGTGAATGGGTTATGGGGTTACATAAACCTGGTGTTACCTTAACGGTTAAGGTGTCTGGTTTAACATCTTCAGGTCCTGAGTTTGAGCACCTGTCGGACCTTTAAAATAACACCTGGGCCCGGTTTCTGGAAGGATATCACATATTTATCCACTGGAGAGCTTCGAGCAACCGGGCCCAGGTGGGCTGACTCAACCTGTCATCCTTCCGAGGTGGACCAGGTGAGTACCAGCTTACTGGGAGTAATAAACCATTTAAGCATCCTGCGTCGCAGTGGCGACCTGGCCAGGACTGCACTCCTTAGCCAATGAAATGACGTGAAAGGAATTTTATTGTTACCTCCAACCAACGAAGGTGGACCGAGGTTATGTTTTCACCCCTGTCTGTTTGTGTGCAGGATACCTCAGAAAGGTATGGACGGATTCGGACGAAATTCGGTGTACCGGTGGGGTAGGTGACAAGAAATAATTGATTCGATTTTGGTGAAGGTCCGGATCCGGATACTAGAATTATTGTCGGGATTCTTCTTCATTGATTGGTGGTGGTTCATGTGCAGCCTGTGGCTGTTTGGCTGCATCATTTTCTGAGGGCAGGAATGTACCACTGATGCAATGCCCCCATAACCTGTCGGCAGGTACTCATTTTGCCCACCTCAAAAGGATGACAGGCTGTGTCAGCCCACCTGGTGTTACTTTAACATCATGGCAGGGGCTCAAACTCAGGACCCGAACATTTAAAGCCAGCCACCTTAACCGGGAACAAACACCAACCTCACCATTGAATGATCGGGCGAACAATGATTTCCAGCGCGATATCTCAAAAAGTTATGGACGGATTCGGACGAAACTCGGTGGATAAGTTGGGTGTGTGACAAGGAAGAGGTGATTCGATTTTGGTGAAGGTTCGAATCCGGATTCGATCAGTGGGATAAAAATGGAATGAATCAGCCTGGTATACATTCTATCAGGGGTATGCACTCTACCAGAGGTATGCACTCTACCGGAGGTAAGCCCTCTACCAGGGGTATGCACTCTACCAGAGGTATGCACTCTACCAGGGGCATGCACTCTACCAGGGGCATGCACTCTACCAGGGGCATGCACTCTACCAGGGGTATGCACTCTACCAGGGGTATGCACTCTACCAGGGGTATGCACTCTACCAGGGGTATGCACTCTACCAGGGGTATGCACTCTACCAGGGGTATGCACTCTACCAGGGGTATGCACTCTACCAGGGGTATGCACTCTACCAGGGGTATGCACTCTACCAGGGGTATGCACTTTTCCATAGGTATGCACTCTACCAGGGTTATGCATTCTACCGGAGGTATACACTCTACCGAGTGCCCTTGTACTTAATACTGTTAACAGTGGTACTGCGTCTGAAGCACAGCCACACTTCCAGAAAATGATGCAACCAGCAGCCAAAGGCTGGATACGAAACAACAACAGAAGTAACATCTTGTGAATGAGTTTAAGTGATCTAATCATTTCATCTGGAGCTCACCGTGAAGTTACTAAAATGTCTTGTTTGATCTCAACATAAGGGGATTCTTCTTCACCTGACGTTATTGCAGTCACGGGATTTGGGAAGTGGAGGAGGGGGGGGGGGATGGAGGGATGGAGGAGGGGTGGCTGGATGTGGAAGTTACGTTTTCCTTTCTCCAGAAGCACAGCCGGTTGTCTCATTTGTATTAAAGTTGTGGAGGGTGAAATATTCCATCCTTTTTTGTGCCTCCACCGACGAAGTCACTGGAGCCAAATTGTGTTATCGGGTTGTCCGTCCGTGATCGGTTTTCATTATCGCGATAACTGGAGGGATCCTGAAGGGATCTTAGTCAAAGTTGGTGCAGGTGTGCATAATAAGGTAAAGATGAAAAGATTAGATTTTGGGGTCAAGAGGTTAAAGGTCAGACGTCCGTCAGGTAAAATGTGTTACCGCGATAACTTGTGAACCAGTCATGGGATTTTTATCAAATTTGGTGCAAGTATAAATGATGCAAAGATAAACTGATTAGATTTTGGCTTCAAGAGGTCAAAGGTCAGATGTCATGTCAGGTGAAAATGTGTTATCTTGTAAAAAAAAACCTGAAGGTATTTAAATTAAACTTGGTAATAATGTGGGTGGAGGCAAATCGATCGACGTTGTGACGTCAGAGAGTGTCGTTCTTTTTATAATACATCGTGGAGGCTCGTGGAAGTCTGAGTGTGATGAACGAATCAGGACCTAACAGGACGCACAAGGAACAGTGGAGAGCGAGGGGGAAACACCAATGGTCTAGTTGAAGGCCACTATGGAGGGAGACTTGGATAAACAATGGGCATGGGGAGGAATGTGAGGCAGGAGTGGATGCATAGAATGGACATCGTAATCGTAATCGTTTTCGTTTCGTAATCCTTTAATGAACGTTTAATGTTTAATGAACGTTTAATGCCCTTCGATGTCCGAGGCCGCACGCGCGCTACACTGGCCAGCGTGTACATTGCCCTTCGCCGTCAGGCTCGGGTAACCCGCTGAGCACCATCCGTGATGGGGACTGGGGCATGAGACAGTGTCCTTCATTATAAGTATAATACACTTTTAATTCCACATATTCCACATGGCGATTTGGGCGGTGAATTCGCTAACAGATCGCTGTCTCCATCGATCTTGCCTTGGCCGTAACAGCTATCGGCTTAAAATCCTTTTAACTGTTGATTTGGTACAGTCACACGTATCGGGAATTTGGTACACGTATCGGGAGTACATGCGACATAGCGATTGTGAACACGATTATCGATCACGATTCACGATCATCACGATCATCGTGTATCAATCACGATTTGAAACACAATGGATTATATTTACCGATATGAACAGTGATGTGGCTTTTATTGAAATTCTAAAGATACTGTTTCGATTTTGATTAGTTGCGTGTGATATGATTCAACGGATGTTTATATGAATCGTTTAAAATATTAAAAACCTTAAATTTCTGATATTTTGCCTTTTCATTTGGGCTTCCCAATTGAAGCCCCGCCCATAGGGCGGGTACCGTTGCTCGTCTTTAAAATGTCGATTCGGCTCCATACGAGAGCCTACCTGGTCTGTTCAGCTGATTGTCGAGGCAGGGATCACTTTTCAGTTCTCCAGACCATGGCCAAAGCAAAAAAAGCAAAAAAAACAGATCGGTCAAATTCATCTTGAATTCCGGGAATTCATCGTGTCGTTATCACCTGGTGTTGGCCTGACGGTTAGGGCGGTGGACTTGGGATCCGAAGGTCCTGAGTTTGAATCCCGTTGAATTATCGCCGGGCGGAGTTGCTTCAGCCCGTCATCCTATCATTCCGAGGTTGGCAAAAATGAGTACCAGATAACTGGTTGGAGAGAGGCATTGCATCAGCGGCAGCCGCATCCACAGAAAAATGATGCAACCAGCAGCCGGGTGGCTGCACACGAACCACCCACATCTTGTACTTCATAATAATATTATTGAGACGGCACATTTCCGAGCTGCCTCTATCAATGGCAATGTTTCGGCTACTTTGGACTTTGGATCAACACGAACTTTGGACCTCCGCTTCCGGTCTTGCCGGCGAGGTTTCGTTTATTCGCAGCTGTCCACGCTCTCCACGCTATCGAAGTTAAGTAATTGTTCCCATTGTAGTTCGGCAGTTAAGAAGAAGCATCGTTCATTTTTTCAGGAAAGCACCAAATTTGGCACAGATGTAGTATGGACCTATACAATTGTTTTCCTGAGGGGCGCCAAAAAATTCAGAAATTTTGAAATTAAAATTAAATCCTGAGGGGCGCCGTGAAAAAGGGGAGAAAACGGGTATTGATTCGAACTGTAGATTCTGATATTGTGGTCTTGGCAATAGCACACTACTTTACCTACCAGTCACATGGTGTGGAGGAACTCTGGATTGCCATTGGCACTGGTAAAAGCTACCGTTACCTTGCCATCCATAAAATTGCCACCGGCCTTGGCTGCAGGAAGTCCGAGTCTTTGCCATTATTTAAATGCCTTCACTGGCTGCGACACAGTCATTTTTTGCCCAAATTGGGAAAAAGACAGCCTGGAAGGTTTGGGAGGCATACCCCAGCATCACGTAGACCTTTCATGCTCTCGCTTATAGGCCATCTGTGGACGCTATTACTATGGAACTACAGAGCATAGAAAGATATGTTGCCATCCTCTATGACCGGACTACCGAGATAAAGACAGTGAATGACATGCGCCGACACTTGTTCACGAAGAAGGCAAGAACAATTGATCACATTCCCCCAACAGCAGACACCTTCGAACAACACCTAAAACGTGCATGTTTTCAGACTGGACACGTATGGAGTCAGGCACTTGTGCCCTACCCAGAACTTCCATCACCAGCTGATTGGGGCTGGATGAAAACAGGGACTTCCTGGACACCAATTTGGACCACAATACCACTGATACAGGAGGCATGTTCAGAGCTTACAAGCTGCCATTGTAAGTCGGCCTGTAAAGGCAACTGTAAATGCTCCAGGGCAAATCAGCCCTGCACATCACTGTGTGACTGCGATGGACAGTGCTTGAAGTACTACGCGTCTGTGCGAAACCCTCCACCTTTCAAGTGCCCATAATATTTTAAGTTAAAACTGCAACTGTGTGTAACTTTGATTAATTAATACCATTTCATTGTTATCACAGACCAATAAAACAATGTGTATCACTTGGAATTGAAATTTTACCTAAAATCCTATGAGAGATTCAAGGAAAATGGAAACACCATGGCGGCCATCTTGAAATTAAAGATGATGGATGCCAATCTTTATGCAATTGATCCCATTGGATTCAGAGACCATGAAAACATGGGGTAAGACACTGGAACTGTGGTGTTATCGCTCATAGTAGAGAAGTTATTGAGGGAAATAAGTCACAGAGGGCGGTCATGTTGAAATTCAATATGGCGGCCACCAGGCGTTATGAATTTTTGGGCGTCCCTCAGGATAACAATTGTATAGGTCCATACTACATCTGTGCCAAATTTGGTGCTTTCCTGAAAAAATGAACGATACGCCCTATTTTTCGGTCTTAACTGCCTAAGTATTTGTATTTTCGTCAAAACTGTATTTATTTTATGGTGTGTGTACCTACAGTAGGTCCCAAGGAAAATTATCGGTGTAAATCTTTCATACCTGCATAGAAAATCGTGTTAATTCGTGTCGTGTCTTTTGAGGCCTTGTACAGTGTCCTAGCTTGAGGCTTTGTTTTTCTCTCAGCGGTCCGTTGATTGTGCTCCAATAACTTTCATTCTCTGTTTTTCCCAGTCTTTTCACCCATTAGCATACTTCCTTGTTTAAAATCTCAACTCAAAAAAAACAAACAAAAAAAAAACATTTCCTTCTCTGTTCTTATTTGTTGTTCTTATTCGTTTATTCGTTGTTCTTATTCGTTCGTTCATTTTTCGACCACGTGTTTCTCCCCGATTTCCCCAGATAGTTTTCACTGTTAAACTTTAAAATGTTTAAATTTCCCCTGAAGTACTGTATTCTGTCGTATATTATAACACCTTTTTCTTCTTCTTCTCTAAAATGGTGTTTTCAACTTGCTCACCCAATCTATTAATCCCCAAAAAAATTCCATCTCTAACAGTGCCTCTTTCATACATTCCCGAAACTCACCTACACTCCACCACCCCTCCAGTGTCCTTAAACGTATTTTTAACTTGAAGGTCCCAAGAAACTCATTTTGCAATAAATGCTCGTTTCCCATTAATCGTACACTTTCTAAAATCCAATCTCACCCCTCCCCTCCAAATCTTCCACAATCACCCCTCCCCTCCAAATCTTCCCCATCACCCATTCCCTTTCAAATCTTCCCCCTTGCTCCTCCCCTCCAAATCCTCCCCATCACCCATCCCTTTCAAATCTCCCCCCTTGCCCCTTCCCTCCTAAACTCCCCCCACACCCTCCCCTCCTAGACTCCCCCTCGCCCCCCCCCCTCCTAGACTCCCCCCTCACCCCCTCCCCTCCAAATCTCCCCCATCTCCCATCCCTTTCAAATCCCTCCCCTTGTCCCTTCCCTCCTAAACTCCCCTTAACCCCTCCCCTCATAAACTCCCCCCTCGCCCCTCCCCATCAAATCTCCCCACCCTCATTTCTTCTCCATTTCTCCCCTCTCACCCCTCCTCCTCAAAGCGTCCTCCCCGCTTCTTCCCCCTTCCAACTCTCACCTCCATCTCCCCCAAACTTCTGCCTCGCTCTTCCCACTCCTCAAATAACACCTCATTGTGCCTCACCCAATCACCATCAAACCTTTTGTCCGCCCCATCCTTCCCTTTCTCCGAGCTATTCTGAAATCTCTGACACACCTTCAACAGCTCTCCCTACCTCTTCACTCTTCCACATCTTACACTACCCCTCCTCCCCCCTGTTCTGTATCCGATGCTCCCCCTTCCTCTTCATTAACGGTATGGACCTCAAACATCCTTTGTTCAAACTTAACTGATCTCTCCATACAGGTTGCTTCAGACAATCCAGACGTGATCTGCTTAACAGAAACTTTCCTCCTTCATGATGTCTCTGATTCCTTAGTATCTCTCCAGGGTTTCTCCCTCCTCCGGTATGATAGACCTGAGCCTCGTCTTGGAGGTGGGGTTGCTATCTCTATCAAAAACTCTCTTTCTCACTCGCCTGCACTGCCCTCTCTCCACCTCACCCCCAGGAATACCTCTGGCTACGGCTTCCCCTTCGCTCCCACCTCTTGTTCATATGTGTGTTGTACCGTCCACCAAACAGTGATAACTCCATCTACATCTCGCTGTCTGATAATATGGACCAACTTCTATCTACTCATCGCAACTCTCTCTTCCTCATATGTGGTGATTTCAATTGTCACCATTCCAGTTGGCTGGGTGTGGACACCTCTCTCACCAGCCATGGCTCCTCAGCAAAGGACTTCTGCAACTCACTGGGACTGACACAATCTGTCAATTTCCCGAACCGGATCTCAGTCAACGGAGCATCTTCTCTTCTGGACTTGGTTATGACTAACTTCCCTGAAAATGTCTGCTGCTCTTCTTCTGCTCCAATCGGCTCATCTGATCATGTGCTTGTTAAAGTGGACATCTCTCTGACCATTCTCAGGGAACCTCCTCAGCGTTGACGAGTCTGGCATTTCACTCAGGCCAACTGGCACAGTCTTCAAGCAGCCATCAATCATCTGGACTGGTCTCCCATCTCTACCACCTCTGACATCAACTCATCCTGGGAATTCTTCCAAAGTAAATTGCTCTCTCTCTCATGCACAGATTTATCCCATCTCGTCTTCAGTTGTCATACCCGTCCTCCTGTCCATGGTACATGGAATCTTGTGGTGAGGCTGATGCCCAGAAACAACTTGCCTTCGTCTCATGGAAAGCAAATCCAACGGAAGGAAATCTCATTTCCTTTCACAAAGCCCGAAACAAGTGTGTGTCCATCCTCCGGAGAGCCAGGAAACAATATCTATCTGTTCTCAAGACTGAACTCTCATATCTGTCTCCCTCTTCCAAATCCTGTTGGCATCTGGTCAAATCTGTTTCTGGTGTTTGTCCCTCCTCCATCCCCTCCCTTACTTCAAACGGCTACACAGCTGACTCCGCACTGTTACGGATTAGGCACTTCCGTGGTTGTGGTTTTCATCCACTTGAGACATTTCTGGTTCTCGTTATAATGGTTATTATTGTTGAAGGGAAATGGTTATTGTGGTTAAAAGTTTAAAAGCGCTCATGGTAAAAAAGAGAGGAAGCCGGATCGAGAACCGGAAGACGAGGAGAGAGGAGAGGAGGAAGAAGGTGTGAGGAAAAAATTTGAGGAAGACGCGTGTCTTGAAGCTCCGTAGCGAGCGGGATCGAATGAAAGCTGCGAGTAACCTTTGAGTCCTTGAAAGGAATTTCCTGCGATAGGTGTTATCGCTGGAGAATTGAGAAACCTGCGTAGTCAGGTATAGGCGTTGAGGTTGCAGAGAAGCCTCGCCGAGGCGCTTTGACTCCTCAAGTAAGAGCCGTCGGCCATTTCGTACCGCGCGCTGCGTTCACCAAAAAAGGTTTTGCTATGCGTCAACTTTTCTCACCCTCCGGTCGTCTGCCGGGGATGTGTGTGCGCGAAAGCGGCATTTGAAGAATACATTGCGGTTCGCTGATTGAACTTCGAACGTGCACGTCTGGATCGCGCCTTTGGGATTTCCCTTTCCGCCACCAGTTTGATGTTGGTTTAGACCACGTGACGGGCCACGCTTTACCTAAGCCTCCTTACTCGCCTCATCGCCTCTTCGCCGGGATCATCTTTGAGTTATGGAGACACTGAGGAGGGTTCTTTTCCAGTCACTGGGAGGGCGCAGTGAGTTATCTTATTTCAGCGGAAGGTACCATCTTAAGATATATTGAGTGCACTTTGATTGCTTTTGGTTGCACCTTTATTATTGTGTGTGATTTTTAATACAACATCTGCTCGTTTATAATCCTTGGTGTGGTTTCACTATTGATTACTTACATAGAATAACATATTTTTCTGCCGTGGCTCCTCTCGGGGTTCGGAGGTATACCGAGAACAGGAGGTCGGGGAGGAACACGTAACAGCACGTGAAAAAGCTGAATGCCTCAACTCTGTGTTTGCCTCTAAATCTTGTGTCCCAAACCCATCCCTCTCTGTACCTACCATACCCAGTCATACCCAGCTGCTCCGGGACTCTGTGTCCTTTCCTCCTGACAAGATGGAAAAGTTTCTGTCAACCCTCGACTCCGATTCTGCAACTGGACCTGACGGCATCAGCCCACGGGTCCTAAAATCCTGTTCTTCCACTCTTTCACTCCCTCTCTCTGTTATCTTCACCCTCTCTTTTGCTCAAGGCCATCTTCCATCTGCTTGGAAATCAGCCAACATCACTGCTTTACACAAAAAGGTGCAAAAACAGATCCTCGCAACTAGAGACCAATCAGCCTTCTCTCAATTATCAGCAAAGTCATGGAAACCATCATTGCTTCAGATATGAAATCTTTCCTCTTCTCCAATGGCTTGATCTCTGATCATCAATTTGGTTTCAGACCAGGTCACTCTACTCTGGACATGCTGCTTCTGCTGTCTCAACAATGGATGGAGGTCCTCAATGCCAAACACGAAATTAGAGCTGTCTCCCTCTACATATCACGTGCCTTCAATACGGTCTGGCACCCCGCTCTGCTCACCAACTCTCCTCCTTTGGTATCCATGGAAATCTCCACGCGTGGCTGGCTGACTTCCTCTCTAGTCGTAGTCAACGTGTGGCCCTGAATGGGTTTCTCCCATCTCCTCTTCCTGTTGAGGCTGGAGTTCCCCAAGGCAGTGTTCTGGGCCCTGTGCTTTTTCTGGTCTTCATCAATGATCTCTCTGACTCTCTTGAAAATCCTCTCTATCTCTTTGCTGATGACTCCACTCTCTGCCGCTCTATTCCTCATCCCTCAGATCAGCAGTCTGCAGCCTCCTCACTCTCTGCAGACCTGAACAAAATCACAGACTGGGCAAAAAAGTGGAACATGTCTTCCAATCCTGACAAATCTTACACTCTTACGATGTCTCTCCGAAAAGATCGACTGGACAACCCTCCCATCCACTTTCTGAATAATCCTCTCCAAGAAGTTCTGTCAATCAAGCTTTTGGGTCTCACTATCTGCCATGATCTTTCATGGGAAAACCACATTTCAAATCTGGCCTCCAAAGCCAGTCGCTGACTGGGCATCCTCCATCGTGCGAAGTCCTTCCTTGGCACACCTGAGCTCCTCACCACATGCAGGGCTTTCATCCGCAGCTCAATGGAATACTGCTCTCCCCTTTGGGCTGGTGCTCCTGCCTCACACCTCGCTCGTCTTCACGCTGTTGAAACCAAAGCGTTCAGAATCATTGGAATCGCCCGTGATGAAGCTACCTCCGAGGGCCTTTCACTTACTCACCACAGGCAGGTTGGTGGTCTTTCTGTCTTCTACCGACTCCTCTCCGGCCTTGCTCCTCCAGCTCTCTCTGGGCTCTGTCCTGCAACTATTCCTACAGGTCGCACAAGATCTGCCTGCATCCCTCTTATGGTTAAACTGCCAAAATCAAGACTCTCTGCTCACCTTCACTCCTTCATTCCTCTTTTCTCCCACCTCTGGAACAAACTCCCTCACACTCTTCCATCCCACTCCTCCCTCCAGGTCTTTAAAACAGCTGTTCACCACCATTTCTTATCTTCCCCCATCCAAAAACCTTGATATTTTCTACCCCCGCTAATTTCACCCCAAATCCACTTTTTTGAAATACCAACTTCTTTCCTGGAAGTCCTTGGTGTCCTTGTGTTTATACTTCTCCCAGCCCCCCCCCCCTCCTTCCCACGCCACCTCCCACCAAGCCCTCTCCCTCCCACACATTCCCGATGTCCCTGCTCTCAAATGTTGTGTTTATGTGCTTCCTCGTCTCTCCCCATCTTGTCTACCGCTCCCCTTTTTATATACTTTGTTTGTTTGTCTGTTTGATTTGTTTGTGTGATAAATGTTAGCTCTTTCACGAGCCTCGATTATGTATACAAAAAATAAATAAATAAAATATCTGAATTTAATCAATATTTGAATTGACATTTCGTGTTCCTTTCTCCTTTGTTTTGGCACACTGCATTGACTGGACTGGTAAATGGTCAACTAATTGATATTTAAATATATAGATCCTAGTTTCTCTACTTATCAAACCTGAACCTTGCTGTGCGCATGCTCAGATAAAAAAAAGGGTGCTACGTGTACAGTGTGTTTGACTAACGTCTTTCTGATGATTTATAGTGACTGTATTTGTCTGGCGAGAATTTTCTCAACTATGACCGAGGTCTTCTGATTTCTCAGAACCAGGATTTGGATACCACAGATAAATACTTATATCTTGTCTTGATAAAGTTCTTCAATGAAGTTAATTTTACCAAACTATTATCAGAGTGTGCGCTGGCACTCTCGCCTCTCCGTACTAATGTCAGGATGATGCGGATAAAAAAATGTTGGCCCCACCCACTGATACAAAACGAAAGTTGGAGTATGTTTTCGTACTCTCAGTAGTTTAGTGAGGATACTTGCAGTTCGAGTGTATAATAAGTTTTGTTGACACTTCAAGTTAGCAAATCAGTAAAAAAAACCAGGAGAGTGTCTTTCACGTCTCACTATCCATAAATTCCTCTCAAGAGGCTCCGCCCCTCCCATCTGTTCTCACCCTATTGGTTAGAGGGAAACCACAACAGTTATTTTGGGCATTTATAAGTGCAGTTCATTGTGTGGCCTGAGGCTGGATTAAGACATCACTCTTTGAGAAACGAGCAATAAGACAGAGCTGCAAGATACAGTCAGGCTTACGTAAGACAATATAGGAACACATGTACATTGTTTGACATTGCTGACTAAGATATCATGGCACTTTTGCTCCAATATTGGGTATCCTCTGAGTACCATACCATTGTGTTATTCCACATTGTAAAAAATAACAGAAACAAGTGAATAAAAAAAGCCCACAGAAACTTGTTTCTCAGTCTGAGAGTCCTTTAGGTGCTTTTTTGCAAACTCCAAGCGGGCTTTCATGTGTCTTTCACTGAGGAGAGGCTTCCGTCTGGCCACTTTGCCATAAAGCCCAGATCGGTGGAGTGTTGCAGTGATGGTTGTCCTTCTGGAAGTTTCTCCCATCTCCACACAGGATCTCTGGAGCTCAGCCAGATTGACCATCGGGTTCTTGGTCACCTCTATTACCAAGACCCTTCTCCCCCGATTGCTCAGTTTGGCCGGGCGGCCAGCTCTAGGAAGAGTCCTGGTTGTCTCAAACTTCTTCCATTTAAGAGTTATGGAGGCCATTGTGTTCTTGGGAACCTTCAATGCAGCAGAAATTTTTTTGTAGGCTTCCCCAGATCTGTGCCTCAACACAATCCTGTCTCTGAGCTCTGCAGGCAGTTCCTTCGACATCATGGCTTGGTTTTTGCTCTCATATGCATTGTCAGCTGTGAGACCTTATATAGACAGGTGTGTGCCTTTTCCAAATCGTGTCCAATCAATTGAATTTACCACAGGTGGACTCCAATCAAGGTGTAGAAACATCTCAAAGATGATGAAGACAAATGGGAGGCACCTGAGCTAAATTTCCAGTGTCATAGCAAAGGGTGTGAATACTTATGTCAATGTGATATTTCAATTTTTTCTTTTTAATAAATTTGCAAAACTTTCTGAAATCCTGTTTTCTCTTTGTCATTTTGGGGTATTGAGTGCAGATTGATGAGGGACAAAATGAATTTAAACGATTTCAGCATAAGGTTGCAACATAACAAAATGTGAAAAAAGTGAAGGGGTCTGAATACTTTCTGAATGCACTGTAGTAAGCTCCTATATAATTTCAGGGACTTCTTGCAACTTCAGTTGTCTTTCCTACTTTTCTTTTTTATCAACTTCGAGTAACCAATCATAAATGTCGATAATTATAGAATGATGTTCTTCGAAATGTTTTTTGCAGTTTGTAAGAAGTTGATGATCATGTACTGAGAACTGATCAGGAACTGAAATCATGTACTGTTGATGATCATGTACTGATATTATAACATTCTACTCAGGCTGCTAATTTGTAAAGTCTCCGTATGTGGCTACACCACAAGAGTAATGAAGTACTGTTGTAACCAGTGGAGTGTTTGCAGAAGCTTGAAGCAATAATTGATTGAGTGTAAATGAGGCAGTGATGTCGGGATTGCCTGTTTTCTGAGAATGGCCCAAGAGATGTTGATCTTCACGAGCACATGATCAGATGAAAATGCATTATCTGTTTGGAATTTATTTATATTTTGTTCTTGATGATTTTGGGGAAAAATTTTCAAAAGTGAACTTTCAAAATACAAGATAGCGAGAACTATGTTGAACATATAAACCAAGTAAGAAGAGAGAAAAGAAACAAGTGGATCAGAATGAATAAAAAGGGAAACAAAATTAAAGGGAAGGGAAGGAATAAAAGTCAAGAAAGTGGGAATTTAAAAAGATCATAGAAACAGAGAAAAACCAAAGAAGGACATTGAATTTCCTCGTTAAATATCATTCTCTTCAATCCCTTCACCCTCCATGTCCCATTGCCCTTCATTTCACTTACAAAGACTTCTCAAGCTGCTCTGGTCCAGCTCAGTCATTTGGAGCTCCACTGGCTCTGTTGAAAGAAGGAAAGATAAAGAAACATCACAATCAATGTAAATATCCTGCTGTTTATTTGTACAGTAAATATTTTTTGCTTCAAGGAACAATTTAAAAACACGAACAGATTTGAACGATGTATGAATGCTAACGAGGCCTTTCCCGCACGTGCTGTGTGTGCATTTTGGGACTTGCTTCTGCTCATCAGGCACTTTTAACCTGCCGCTGCTCGGGAGAAGTGTGTAACTCAAATAGTCTTGTTAAACATGATTTTCAGCATTTAAACGAGTGGCAATTAATAGATGATCAACCATAATTGTTTTGCTCCTGGATGAAAATCAGACTCCTGGAAAAATAGGAAATACGAGAAATATCCGTGGATGAGACCGAGAGGTGTTTAGTTCCGTTCATTTCCTGTTAATACAAGCGAGCTGTAGCAGTGGATACACACATACACACAAACACACACACACACACACACACACACACACACACACACACACACACACACACAATCACAAACACACACACAATCACACACACACACACACACAATCACAAACACACACACACACACACACAAACACACACACACACACACACACACAATCACACACACACACACAAACACACACACACAATCACACATACAAACACACACACAAACACACACACAAACACACACACACACACACACAATCACACACACACACACACACACTCACAAACACAATCACAAACACACACACACACACCTCACCTTCAAGCAATAAATGCAAAAATAAAGTGTACTTTATCTTGCCCCCTCCTCCCCCACTGGAAACAGGAAAAAGGAAACAAACAAACGATATTTATCCCAGCCACCACCGTGTTCACAGTCGGGATAGCGTTAGATAGGTAATCAGCTGTGCTCCGTTTCCGCCAGAAATAGCGCTTTACATTCAGGCCAAATAGTTCAATTTTCATCTCATCAGACCAACTAAACCCGAGATTTGGGAAGTGCTGCAGACTCTTGTTCTTCCAGCTGGTTTTCCCATCTCAGCCAAGGAACTCGACTATTGTCACAGTGGTCATTGGGTTATTGTTTACCTCCTTGACCAAGGTTCTTCCTGCCAGGTTGCTCAGTTTGGTCGGACGGAACTTTCAACATTCTCGAAATTGCTCGATACCCTTCCCTCAGATCTATGCCTCCTCACAATTCTATCTCAGAGTTCTATGGACAGTTCCTTGGACTTCATGGTCGGGTTTCTTCTCTGACATGCACTGTCAACTGTGCGACCTTATATAGAAAGGTGTGTTTCTTTCTAGTATAATTTCCAATCAATTGAGCAACACGAGCTCTGTTTGAAACATGCCATGTTTGTTTTTTAATTTAACTTTTTTTTTTGTCAATTCACGAATTGAATTTTATAAATTTTTCTCTTGTAAGCAATCTTTGATTGCACATTATGAATATTTATGGCTGTGCAATTCAGCCATTCACTGCCAGACATGCTTTCAACAAACCATTTTGATTGATTGATTGATTGAATTGGCCATTGTGGTCTCCAATTAAGTTGGAGATACATCTTAAGGATGATTAAAGGAAATTGGATGCCCCTCAGCTCAATTTGGAGTGTCATAGCAAAAGTATTGAATACCTGTTGACTCAAGACATTTCAGCTTTTCATTTTTAATTATTTTGTAATAGGAAATTCTAAAAAAAAAAAATCCACATGATGGGGTATTATGTGTAGATCAGTGGCCAAAAAAAATCTACATTTTATCCATTTTAAATTCAGGCCGTAACACAACAAAATGTGAAAAAAGTCAAGGGGTGTGAATACTTTCTGAAGGTACTGTACGAAGGTACCAGGTTTGTGAAGGTACCAGGTTCATCCTTTATGGTGCCCCAAACACCGCTGCTCCGAGGGCTGCTGCACGAGAGCACCGAGCATGTCGGAACAGAATATGTCCTTTTGAAAGTTGTGTATGAGAGGAGGACAATGATCTTTGTCATTTATATATTTTTCACTTTTCTATTATCCTTCCTGGTTCTCTCGCATCTTATGTTCCCCAAATAATTATTCTCCTTACAAAATAGCACATTTTTGTCACTCACTCATTATATTCTTCAGAAAGTTGTCATGGAGTTCAATGAATGAGGCCATGTTCTTCTCTTCCTTGGAGAAGTCCAACACTGTGGGTTGTGCCATCTTCAGAGATTGAAATTCTGACACCGACTCGAGCCTTTGTATGAAAAGGAAAAAACTTCAGGAAGATCAGGAAGTCATTGAAGGAGAAAATGGTTTGTAAAATTATATTATAAAAGCCTCAAATATGAAGATATCCATAAACTTGTGGTTGAAATAGAATGACAGATGGAATATATATTTGCGCCAATCTTTCGATGAGAATCTATAATTCAACAAATATATGAGAAGGAGAATGTTTAAAACAAATGGACTTGATAAAGTTTTATTTTCTTCATGTTCTCTCATATAATATGGACTCAGGTTACATTATATAACAAGGAATATCAGATCATCAAATGAGAACGAGTTGAGACAATTTTGTGAAATACATATTTTTGGAAGAAGTAGAAAATAAAATATATCTGGAGATGAATGAAAATGGATGATGATTCTAAAGAAGGAACAGAGAGGAGGATAAAAGCATGATGATGTGTCAAACAATGTGATGGACACCATCACAGTCTTACCTTTTTATTACATCCTTATAACCCTGAAAAGGAAGAAAACAGTGAATTACCTCACGACTTCTTCGTAAATGAATGCCCTCTTCGTAAATGCAAATAATGCACAATGTTGAATTTGCAAATTTAAGCGTGAAATTAATTTTCATTTGACAGGCTGGATAATGTACCCCCTTGAAGATAAAAACACAACAAGTATAGATACATTCAAAGTACACCGCCCCCATGCCAAATAAATAAATATCCTCCAGCGCGGCAATGCCGGGGCACCTCCGGCGCCCGGCAATACCGCCGTACAGGTCATAGAGACTGTATTGGGAGGGAGAGGTGTACAACAACTGATTGATTAATTGCATAATTAAAATCAATAAACAATAATCATACAATATTTTCTTAATCAATTGGCTAATGGCATAAGTAATCCACCAGTGCTTGATCCGAAGCTGTAAATTTTAAAAAATCAATTCAATAAGTCATTCAATCAATACGTCATGATTAATCTTTAAATCAAAAATATCCTTTTTAGCCACATCACTTGGTCACTGTCGTGTCAAAATATGAGCTTGCTAGCTCAAAAGGTGCAAAGATGTGAAAGCAAATATATAAATGATTAATAATGAAAATAAATAAATAATAATCATAAAATATTGTTGTGGATATGAGGATTGTGTTTTTTTTATTGTGTTTTTTATTATTATTGCTTTATTCTGGACCCTCCTTACTCCAGTTATGTATAAAGGTCAAAGGGCGTCCCATAATTAGGTCATAAACAATCACTTCAGCCAATCATAGATTTCCCCCTTGTTGATAGTTATATCTTTATTATGTGTATTAGGGTAAGGCCTTGTCTTCCATTAAGATGACACTCCATTGCACCAAGTGAAATAAGATAGATTCCCTTCATTCCCCATTCCCACTCCCAAAACTTCCATTGCCAAGCCTCAATTGCCAGCTACATCCCCTCCAAGCCTCCATTGCCAACTGCACTGGGCAGTTTGCCAGGTTTGCTACAGATGTGGTTGCTGATTTCGCCCCAAAGCCGCCATTAAGCATGTGTTCAGCTCGGGGAAGAAGAGCGTGCCCGCCCATCGTCATCAAGGGCGAAGCCAGAGGGCCGTGCCGACCAATCAGGGCCGAGGCGAGCTGACCGATGGGCGTGTCCTGAAGGCCGGCGGCTTGATCGCCTGAGGCGCTATAAAAGCGCGCGCGCAAGAAGCGAAGGGTGGTTGGACTGAGTACGAGATGAGTCAGACGAGTCCTGGAGAAAGCACGCGACGTCCACGCAGCAGCAGCAGCAGCCACAGCAGCAACAGCGGCAGCTTCAGCAGCAGCAGCAGCAGCCACAGCAGCAGCCACAGCAGCAACACAGCAGCTTGGGGCCTTGACGGCAGTTTTGAGCGGGGCCGCGAAGGAACGGTGGCTGCCAAACGCGCCGATCGTGCTGCAGTATCCGTGGACCTTCCTCTCCCTCCAGCCATCCACCTCCTGCCAGTCCTATCATCATTCCCCACGTGAGTCTGTCCTTGTTTGTTCTGTCCCTGGGTTAATTAAGACTGTAGGTAAGCTAGCGTTGCACTGTGTCTCTAATATCTTCTGTAAATTATTTTCTTATCTTTCCTTCTTCCTTGGTTACTTTTGGTTGTAAATAGTAAATAAATTATATTCGTATTCCCTACTTCTGTCTTCTTCTCCTTCACATCCGTGTCGCTTTTGTCTTTTCCATATTGAATATCTGTGGCGCGATCCGGCCAACGTTCGGGAATCGGGTTAGTCGGGGTAACTGTTCGGCCGCGGTGCCATCCGCTCGGCAAATCAACATCCTTATCCGCGGTCCGTAACAATATTTAAATAATTAGTCAATTGGCTAATAGAATACCTCAACCACCACCGTTTTATCCGAATCTATAACTTAAAAAAAAGAAAGAAAGTAATCAAGTCATTAATCGGACAAATTAAATAATTAATCGATGAATTGCTTAATAAATCAAAAATATGCTTTGTAGCCCATCACTTGGTCACTGCCGTGTCCAAATTTCAGCTTCCCAGCTCAAAGGACCTCAGAGATATCACCCGGACAAACAAGCAAACAATAAAGCAAGAAAGCAAGAAACTGGAGTGAAAACCGATGTCTCCCTTAAAGTGTGCGCCATTGCCGGGCACCGAAGTGGGCCCGGCAATGATGTCATGCAGCGCCAGGAGATGGCATCGGAAAGGAGCGGTGACAACACAGAAATATCTAATTAACCTGCGCTCGCGAAGCGAAAAGTGGAGTTCAGCATTCAGGTGCGTATGTGTGCAATATGTGTGCAATATGTGTGCCATGTGCCATACGTGTGCCATGTCTGCATGTAAAAAATTCATTTTCTTGGCAACTGTTGGTCCGATTGACGTGAACTATTACCGTAGGAGCGCCTCTGCCTGTTGATATTTTTGCTGTTAATTATGACGTCATATGTCACATGGCATGGGCGCCACCTTGGAAAAAAGTTGCAGCTCTATAACTCCGAAACCACTCCATGGAAAAAATTGAAATATGGCTCATTGTCAAGTACTCCCCATGGGGAATAATATATGTTAATGATGATGTCATCGGTGCCTTCATTATGACGCCGTCATCCATGAAGGGCGACGACCAAAGGAAGACTACCTCGCTCTGACGTGGCAGAACAGGCGTCATCGTAATTCAACATTCGTGTTTGTGAATATTTGTTGTGGTTACTCTTACAATCACTAAAAGAGAACTTAACCCACACCTTCATTAACATGTAAATCCTCCCCGCCCCCAATCAATGAATCTTCCCTCAACACTTACCTTTCAAATTCTTATTAATGCTTCTTTCTTGGTCTTCCCTCACACCAGCAGCCCCATATAAGCATCATACGTGTAACTTACTGTTCTTACAATCTTCAATAGCGTGACAACTGTCAGCAATCACTGCTGTGGTAAATGTGGAACTATAATCCCTAAACAATAGTGATAAATGAACCTTCCAGGTTCTGTGTCAAGGACGATATCTCCACATCTGATGGTATATTCATGTTGTGTTATTATCCTTCCTAAAGTACAATGTACCATTAATTCACTCTCCGAGCAATACCCCAAGTCCGAGCTCTCATGTCCTGCAGGTTTATGATTAGTCCATTTTTTCTCTTCTAAAAAAATTAAATTCAATAAATATCGACAATTAAACATTACCACTTTTGTAAAAGGTGAAGAAGAATGCCTACCTGTAAAAAAGAAATAGTCTCAAGATCCTGGAGTGCTGCTTTCAATGTGAAATTTGTTTCCTGGAGAGAGCTCAACTGCTCCTTCACCGTGTCCATCTGCTTGTGAAGAAGACAAATCTTCTCATTTTGCCTTTTGATCACCCGACTCTTCATCAGATCCACGGATTTATCCACATATTGGTACAACGCCAATCGCTTGTCCTCCATCCTCTCCACAGTCGCTTTGCCTGAATGCTGGAATAAATCAATCATTGTGCGATTGGAGTTAAAAGTCAAGAATAAACAATCAGAAAAAAAGGTTAAAACTAAAGAGAACAATGGATTACGACTGAAGGACATATTGCAGGAATGCATTTAGAAGGACATAATGTATTGGACAGGACACTTATCCACAACACTTATTGGGGTGAGTTGATGGGTCGATGGAAAATTTCAACATTTACCCAACCGAGATGGGGGAGATTTTAACTAGTTCGCATTTAATGGACAGAATTAGGCAGAAAAGGTCAAAATCTTTAAAAGTGAAAGAAATAAAATCAAATTTCAGATTTCCTGATCACAAAAAAACACTAACACTTGTTCAGATATGGACAGTTTGTTTCTAGAGAATTGCACAGATGTGGGCAGTAATATTACAGGATACCTGCCTACCTCCACTCTTTTCTATGGCTTGTGAAACAATCTTCATGAAAAAGTTCAATCCCGCTCTACCCTCCACGGCTCGATGTTGGCATCCCACTACCCTCTCCCGTCGTCCTGAACCAGCCAAACCTGCAATATTTTACCACTTTCACTATTTTCACCACTTTTCACCACCACTCCCCACTTCCCCAAACCAATCGTCTTGCAGATTACTGTGTTCTTCACATCTTGTTTTTTTTCTTCTTTTTTCCCATTAATTAATTCCCTAACCTTTTCGGATTCCACCTTTTGCCCCACTGCCCCACCGTCAATACATTTCCTTTTTGCACTCTGTATCTTGCTCTTCCATAAGCTGACTTTTGTACCCAAAAAAGCATTTGAACAATAACTTGAAAGCATTTTAAGAGGACAACTTTCAAAAAAAAGTCTGTTCAGTTAGATTTTAAAATAAATCTGACATTAATGGTCATGGATTGAAATAGTTTTGGGTCAGGTGGTTGGTGGCTCGTGTGTGTAGATGGCCAGAGGTGGCCTGAGATGGCTGAGATGCAAGTAAAATTGTGTAGTTTGAGCTGTGGTGATGTCACCCATTGTAGAACAATATTTTTTCCAGATGCTAATTCTCTTTCCTTCAATCACGTCCATTCCTTGGTACTTCATACCTGTGTTTGTTCAACCTCCTGCTTCAGCTGATGGAGTTGGGATTCAAGGTGCTGCTTTGAATTTGATAGTTCAGGACACTTTGCAGTCAAAACGCCCTGCATAGAATAAATAAGTCCAGGTAAAGAGAATTGTTCATCTGTATGTGGAAACGATAACGCACAAACTGCACAAAATGATTTTAAAACTTATTTGCAAAAATAGTGGAGACCAGACATTTATAGATTCCAAATTAAATATCAACTCTTCTTTATTTATACAACTGCATGAGAAGAGAGCTCAAAAATACATTTACTTCTTCATGCAGCTGTATGAAGGAAATTGATGCCCTTTATATGAACTTTTCGAGAGCATTACTTGGTTCCTCCTCAGAACATAAGGGTAGACCAGCATGCACATGAGATTTCTTGAATGTCCCTTCTTTTATATTCTTTGGGATTTTCTCCAAGCTATGAAATGTCGCTTTTTTTCTATATCTTGCCACATGGCCCATACCATATAAAGAGGTATTTTCCATACCACTGGCCTTTTTCCAAAGAATTACTACCGGAGTCAAAATTTTCTCGGGTTTACAATTCCAAGTGCTGCTCCAGCTTCTTCTTTTTTCACACATGTTCAGAGAGGGAAGAAGCTGATGCCTGCCTTCCTGGAGGATGAGTGGTGCTGCAGCAAAGGGTGGAGTTATAAGCAAAATTTTAACCTGAGACTGCTTTGGGGCCTTAGATTTTCAACTGGGAGAGGATCCCATTGAGACTCAGGCATGACTATGAAAGTGGAGGAGAGGAAGACACAATACCAGATTTGGATAAATGCTTGAGCCATGTCCAGGAGATACATAATTGATCTCTTTTCTAAAATTCAGAGCCTCAATCAATTGTTGGAAGAGCAGGAGATGGAGGTCCAGGGTGGTTGAATGGGGTTAGAAACCAAACTGATGGTTTGAGATCAGGCCATTAGAGAAAAGGAAGGTTTTCATTTCAACTGCAATGTTGGATTCTTAAGGCCCTTTCTGTCAATGTAAAAACCTGTCTGTGCTCATTTGCAGACTGGTGTCATTGTCAATATCAGTGCACGTTTCAAACAGCCATTTTGTTTGTGGAGGACAATTCAACTTTGGTTTCCAGTTACATCATAGTTTGTTAAAGGAGTTTCCATGATTAATACGCTGCTCTTCCTTGAACAGAATATTAAAATGAGATCATAAAAAAAACTCAACATAATTTGTTGCTTCATGCTTTTGAGCAGTCGAGTAATTTTTTAAAGTATGATTGTGGTGTCATCAAAAATATCATTGAAAATCTTTGAAACCATGATAAGAAGACCATTGGCCCGAGACTCAGTATGAATGTGAACATTGTGATGCAAGGAAGTAAAAGCACAGGAAAACAAACACCCAGTGATGGATAATATCAGGCCTGCACATTACCGCTTGGGAATTGCCATAAACAACAACAACAACAACAGGCATTTTAAGGCCATTTTCCCTGCTAGAGCGGGGGTTAGCCTTGTGGCCCCCATGACAATCTTCTCCATTTTGTCCTATTTTCTGCATCTCTCCTTGTTAACCCCCTTGCCCGCATTTCTTCTTCCACCAAATTTAGCCAAGTCTTTCTTGGTCTTCCCCGTCCTCTACTTCCTTCTACATTCATTTCCATCACTCTTCTCAACCAGTCACTTTCATCCTTCCTCAACACATGACCAAACCATCTCAACCTGTTTCTCTTCACAGCATCAATCACAGGCTCTATTCCCATCATCTTTCGCAATTCATCATTTGTCTTCCGCTCTCTCAACGATACTCCGCACATCCACCAAACCATTCGCATTTCCAGCTTTTCCTGTCTTCGTTGCTGCTCTATGTTCTATTGGTAATTGCCATAACTGGAAGTATATATATTTTTCCTTTTCTATGAAGTTTAACAATAGCCTGGTGTTGGCTTCGCGATTAGGGTGCCGGCTTGGGATCCTCAGATCCTGGGTTTGAATCCTGGTCGATTGCTGAATTAACACCAGGGGGGCTGACTCAGCCTGACATCCTCCTGACGTCGGCAAATTGACTACCAGTTTACTAGTAATTCCCTGTGTGTTGCAAGAGGCGACCAACAGGGTTGGCAACAGGAAGGGCATCCGGCCATAAAACATTGCTTCAAAAAGGGGACTACGGTGCCCGAAAATGGCCAAACCCTGCTCTGCAGGGAAAAATGGCCTCTAAAGGTGGTGCCATATGAAGTTTAACAATAACAGGTTGTTTTGTGTGGTTGTCACGAATATACCTGGGATGGTAAAGTGGTCTAAACCTGTATGTTTTATTAACAAACACTTCCCTTTATTCAACATCTCAAAATGCTGTTCACACACATTATTCTTGAGCATCGCTTGACATTTCATCTCCAAGCTTTTTCAGAGCTTTGGGTCTATATCCTTAGGCCTGGGGCTATAAACAATCTCAGCACAAAATTGTTAATTTGGTGAGCTCTCCAGCATTCCTTTTTACCTGAAAAATCAATAACCACCTTTTTCTGTCAGTTGTTCAATTAAAAAAAAATTTTTTTGACACTTCGCTCATTCTACAACCAATTGATCTACAGCAGTGTTGGGGAAAGTATCATAAGAAGGTAGTCTTTCCATAAAGTAACCTCCACTTGTGAGGAATGTTCTGTTGCTCCAACATCACAATAATTTCAGTTGATCGTCCTGAGTGAAGTGAAAATTGAGACAAATTTTCACGATTACAGAACTTGCAATTTATCAATGTCTTATATCTTTTGACACTTTGTTCTTTCAACTTCCTTTGAGATAAGGTTTTATATTCTTGGAGATAAATTCATATGGATAAAATTTACATGAACAAAAAAACATTTTCACTTATGTACTTGCCTTGAGTTCATCATGAACAATCTCCACGGGAACAACTTCATGGTTCTTATGTTGTCCAACCATGCACATCACACAGATCAAGCTTTCATCATCCTTGCAGTAGAGTAGTATTGGCTTCCCATGCTCGGTGCATCTTCGCTCCTCCACGTTTACGACTGACGTCAATTTCATCTTCTCCACCAATTTGGCAAGGGCCACATTCTTTTGACATTCTGGTTTTATCGGAAATACTTTACGGCAATTCGGACAATCACAGACTGTGGCCTCTTCCCTGCTTTCCCAGTGTTGCTCGACACAGACTTTACAAAATGAGTGGCCACATGGCAGAGTAATAGGTTCCTTGTACAGTTCAAGGCACACAATGCATTGAAGTTCATCTGCAGAAACTCCAGTCATCGAAGAAGACGCCATTTTCTTGTATCAGAGAAGGAGGCGCAGCAGAGTTGAAATCTGTAGTTATAAAAACAAAACGTTAGAGGTAAGAAAACATCAGGTAAATTACTATGGAGCACAATTACCTCAGGAACAAGAGAGGTCATACAACACGTTACCCCACTCAGTGTTAACGTCGATACAGGAATGCCTTGTCGTTCACGAGGTGGTGAAAATCCCCGTGAACCGCAAACTTAGGAGGTAATGGGGAAAATATGGTTTGGGACTTCAACTATAAAATTGTCCAAACTATACCATTATAGTGGGGCTGCTTAACTGATGAATTGTGCCTTTTCCCTTAAAAGCATGAAACTTGGCACATGGCTAGAATACCCCAAAAGAAAGATTTTTAGTCCAGGGGTCATCTCCAATTTCGCCCCATATGGCGGCCATCTTGAAATTCAAGATGGCCGTCATACAAGACCTGTTTTGATGAATATCTCCATAATTAGAACAGATATCAAAATGGTTGCAGTGCCTATACCTACATTTTTAGGGTCTAGGAATCCAATGGTAACATAAAATATTAAGCAGTCATATGAAAATATTAATTTTGCATAGTATCATGCATACTGGGAATGCATATAAATACTCTTAACAGGTTGGCATTCTTCAGTGATTAAAAGTGTCTATGACATCGCAGACTGTAACTGTGCCATCTTGTGGTTTTCTAGTCTTTGCTGCATTCTCCATCACATGCGCAGAGAGAAGTACTGGGAAGTGAAGCTTTCTTACACTGGCAACGACCAGTACATCCTTTTTTGCACCCACACTTAACAAGTTCATTGCAGATCTTTGCAGCCTCTGGAAGTGTTGTCCATATTGGTTTGAACTGGCCAGCAGACGTTTTTTGCCAACCCCATTCAGTGGTGAAATTGGGGATGCCTCCTGGACTAAAAAATCTTTCTTTTCGGGTATTCTAGCCATGTGCCAAGTTTCATGCTTCTAAGGGAAAAGGCACAATTGCTCCGAATTTTTTAGCTAAGCCGTCCAGCTATTAGTTAACATGTTGGTGCATTGTTTTTGTGCTGTTTGGATTAAAAAGAAAGTATTATTTTCCTGTATTAAGAACATAAAATAAAGTGTATTTTCCTGAGTTATTATTATTATTCCGAGAATATAAGACCCGTCGCTTCTCTGATGGAAATACCAATCTTTTCTGCAATGGCTAATCTATGGGGGAAGAATAAACAAACAAACAAAGAATTTCTGGGAGATCCTGCTCTCCGTGCAGGGATAGCCAACGTCACGTGTTGCCATTTGCAGTTTTGACACGCGTGTCCATGTACCCAAAAAGAAAAAGTTTTTTCCTGGGAGTTACATGAATCCCAAGTAGTTGGATTTCTTGAAATCCATTAATTCGTTCTCAAGTTATAACATGAAAAACAAACAAACAAACAAACAAGACCGACGGCTCCTTTTATAATATAGATTTCGGGAGTAGCCTGAGGCTGCTGATTGCATCATTGCTGGGAGCGTGGCTGTGCCCCTGATGAATTGCACGGATTCCAGTAAGCTGGTACTCATTTTGCAGACCTCAGAATGATGACAGGCCGAGGCAACTCCCCCCCCCCCCAATCCACCCCTCCCACCCCGCCCCACACCCCCCAATCCACCCCTCCCATGTCATGGCCGCACCAGGAGAGCAATTTTCTTGAAATCGAACATCGATTGGGATCGATGACAAAGCAGACAGAACAATGGCAAGCATGCAATCAGCGGAGCTATACTTCGATCGCTTCGTTTATCTTTCTATTTAACAAGATGATCTGAAGTATCTGAGTGGCAATGCTCCATGTCCCGTCATTCATTCTTCCTCTCCGCATGTCCTGATGCTTTTCCACTTTGACCTTCATGCCCTGAAAACGAGGGTCTGACTGGTCCTGGTCCAGGTCCTGGCATCAATACAAGAGCCTCAATTTGGGGTATGTGTGTTTGTGTGCGTCAGTAATAAGCCAATAATAAGCCAATCACTCCGATGGTAACCGGGTGGAAAAGAAGTATCGACTTCAAATTTTGACTCATGTTGAAAACGCGACTAGCTATGCAAGACCTATAATCCGGCTCTATCCTGGAAGGAGGGGGTCCCTCATGCCATGGTGTGATGGTATTCTTAGATTCGAACTTTCTCCAAAATGTTACCATTTCCTCCGTGTCACATGCACAACCTCTCCACCAAATTACTACCGAATCCATCCACTAGTTTTTGAGATATCCTGTCCACGGACAAACAAACAGACAGGGGTAAAAACATAACCTCCATCCACCTTTGGTGGCGTAGGTAAAAATACAACAGATTGACGATTTAGGCGACCTTGACCTTTTGACCTCAAGAGGAATAGGCTTCATCGACCCAATATGTAAAACCTGGTCAAATTTCAAACCAATCGGATGAGAATTGACGATTTTATACAACCATGACCTTTGACCTTGTGTTTAAAAAAATAATCGGATTTTAACCTTTGATTGGTGAACCAATTCAGGGACCAACATGCAAATTCTTTAAATTTCAGGTGAATTGGATGAAAAATGATGATTTTATGCGATGCTGACCTTTGACCTTTTGACCAAATTATTAATTTCTCTTCTCCGTATTCTCATAATAAAGCTTTGTTGAAAATTTCCATGACAAAAGCTGAAATGTTACGAATGTTACAGCCCGTGCAGACACACACACACGTCACACACACACGTCACACACACACGTCACACACACACACACACACACACACACACACACACACACACACACACACACACACACACACACACACACACACACACACACACACACACACACACACACACACGTGCAAAACCCTGCTGTGTGGGAGATGGGCTAAAAAATAACGTTTCGATCAGTGTTTGTGAAATACCCGAACATTAATGCTTAGGTTCGCAAAGTTAATTGATTTCACATATAAAGCATTTTTCTGAAAATCTGCGTTCTTTGCACTTTGCTCTCAAAGCGTTTCAGCGTTTGTCAAAATCATGTGAAATATTTTGTTGAGATGCGTCTTTTCGTCCAGTTGTAACTTGCAAGAAATCGCTGGAAAGCTTTGGTGGCAAAAATGCATCGATGGTGGTGGTGGTGGTGGTGGTGGTGGTGGTGGTGGTAGTAGCAGTAGCAGTAGTAGTAGTAGTAGTAGTAGTAGTAGTAGTAGTAGTCGTGCTTTTGTTGGAAAGGCTATAGAGATTTGCGTTCAGCGCTCATGAAAGCTCAGGCAAACATATGTTCCCAGTTTAATGTCGCTCAATTCCTCATCTCTGCAAGTCCATGTTTTGAACTATAGTAGACAAGGTAGAGCATTTTGAAGAGAAAGCACTTCCAAGACAGATAAGGGGAAGGTAAAAGAACGCCAAAGAACACCAAAAAGAATGCCAAATAACACATTTATACAAATAAGAGCAAAGTATCTTGTGGGGAGACCCGACAAAGTGCATCATTTATAGTCCAGGTTTCCTTAAACTTTTGAACAGTGTTACTATATTCTGCCGCCTTGTACTCCGAAATAATGCGTGAGCGTATTAAGCCCTTCAGACATACAGAACTGTGTTCCACCACATTTCTCTCAATTTTTTCCTTCCTGATTTTATATATTGCCATTTTCCCACAGGCTAAAATAAAGTTAACAAGGAGATCTCGTGACTTGCTTAGTTTCTTTACCGGGTGCACGATGATAAAAAGTGTTGGAGAGAAGTGAAGCCAGAAGCCCAAGAGAAGATTTTTCATCAGTAAGAACACTGGTTCAAGACGGTGCCATTGAAGGTACATGTGAAATATAGTTTCCCTTTCACGACAAAAGCAGCATTCCTCTGGGGAGTTGGTGAAATGGCGCATCATAGATCCAGAACTCAGTGCACCATGTAGCAACCTCCAACTTAAGTCTGCCATCAATCTTGGCGTTGGGTAGATATAGAGTGAATCCCAACGTGGATGAACAGTCGAAGGAAGTGGAAGTATCTCACACCAGGGAGTATCCAGTCGGGTTGCAAGAGCTATATAATGGAGCGAGTGGATCACTAGCAGGTATATATTTTTCCTTGATAGCCCACAGAACGACATTTCCACTGTGCCAGGGGTCTTACTCATATTGTTTGCAGGTATTGGCTGAGAGAGCTCGCAACATCGTGGTCTGATTTTAAAATCTATGGAGTTACCGATGGACATCTGTCCAGATCCATCACCCTCTTTGGGATTCTCTAGATATTCCAGACAATCGGGAGGCAAGGAACTTTTGACCTCTTCAAGTTTCCAGGAGGGGATCCTGATTGTCCTTAGGCCCATTTTCGCTGCAAGTTCCTTGGTTAAAATAAGCCTTCTCTTCCCATCGTTCAGAAGGTCTCCCACTGTGGATATTCTACCAGCTAAGAGGTTCCTTCTTACTGAAGACGAAGCCAGAGTTTGGTCCTGTAGAAGAGGGTTGAGAATGAGTGGTTCTTCTTACAGGTCCTTGCCTGGATAAGGAACTGTTCTTTGTACGTCGACTACATTCCAAGCCTTTAGCATTTCTTGATAAAAAAGAGGCAATGTAGCACGAGACAGGCTCCGAGATGTAATGATAAAAAGATTCCTTTTGTACCCAAGATTGAGCACTTTGCTGAAGACATATGATGCCAGTGAGCACCATTGCGGTGTAGGGTTCACATGTAGGTATCGTTGTATGGTCCTCAGCCTGGATGCATGGCTGTGGCTTCGAAGGCAGGGAAAAGACTGTCCAGTGTCCACCTTCTGCAAAAGGCAAGCTCAGAATGCCCAGGGAAACCCAGTGTTTACCATTCCAAAAGTAGTCCAATAGCTTCCTCTGAATCTTAACCAGAAACTCCTCTGGAGTGCTTATGCAAGAGAGCCTGAATACTAACTTCGGAATTATAAACTGTTTCATAAGGAGTGTTTTTCCCCTCAGAGACAGGACTTTTAGTTGTCCACCCCAGTCTCTCAACTTTGCTTCGATCTTGTCCCCTAAAGTGATCCAGTTAATGAGTGGTGAGGACCAATGGGAAGTGGACAAGTGCACCCCCAAATATTTGAGCTCATTGCGACTCCAGGTCAATTTCTGAAAAGTGTTGGTAACTCCTTTACCTGCATTTATCCAATTAGAAGCCCAGAGCTTTTCCTCCAATTGATTGCAGCAGACGATGCTGCTGAATAAACCTGCTGACAATCATAAACTACTTGCATATCCCTTGCATTACTGGCAAACACGAGAATGTCATCTGCATATGGAGAAAGTTTGAGGTTGACCCTGTTGTGTGGCACCACAATGCCAGTTAGCCTTCTTCTCATCAAACAAAGGAAGGGTTCGATACATAGGGAATATAATTGGCCAGACAGGGGACATCCTTGTCTTATTCCTCTCTCAAATGGAAAGGGCGCGAGCAAGAAACCGTTGACTTTAACTAGGCATTCTGCCGACATATACAACGTCTGAATCATGCCTACAAATCTCCTCCCCAACCCAAAAGTTAGTAAGGTTTCAAAGAGATACTCATGGTTCATCTGGTCAAAGACTTTCTCCTGATCAAAGGAAAGAAATCCGACTTGAGTCTGAGTCATGTCCGCATACTCTATCAGGTCTCTGACAAGGGATATGTTGTCATGTATTGTCCTGCCTTGAATGGCATAAGATTGCTCCGGGCTGACTAATTTTGTCAGGACTGGTCCGAGACGGAGTGACAACATTTTAGCCATGACCTTATAATCCACACACAGCAGAGACACAGGGTGGTAATTCCTCAAGTTTCTCAAGTCACCCTCCTTGGGAATCAAGACCAGAATCGCTCGACGCCAAGAAAGGGGCATTAGACCTGTATCACATGCTTCCTGAGCTACGCTTAGGTAATCAGGTCCAACCAAGTCCCATACTTTTGCATTGCATTTCACATAATAAGCCATCCATGCCAGGGGATTTATCCCTTGATCGGCTGTGCAGGGCGGTTTTCAATTCTTCCAGAGATAATGGAGTCTGCAGCTGCTCCCGGTCTTCTACAGAGGCTTCAGGAAGACTACTCCACATAGTGCCACCTGCACCTGCATCTGTGCTCTTTCCCGAATACAGCTGAGCGTAAAAGGCTCTAATTCGTTTTTGAACACCCTCCGAGCCATTGAGCAAGAGACCATCTTCTGCGAGAACACTCGATATAGTCCTGAATTGACCTTTGCGTTTTTCCACCCCTTTGAGATAATTCAGGACATATTCATCCTCAGAAATAAACTGCAGACGAGAGCGCACATACGCCCCTCGTGCCTTCACACGACTACATGCTTTAAGGGTGCTCTTCTTTTCTTCGTATGCCTGCAGTTCAGTAGAGGTAAGTGTGGTCAGGTGCTTCTCAAGGTGCAGCAGTTCCTCTTCCAGTCTTTTGATCCCGACCCCAAGTGTTTTGCTCGATCCATACGAGTATTCCTGACATAGCAATTTCAATCGTACCTTGCCCACATCGCACCAGAATCGAAGTGAGCAAAATCTCCTTTTTTATTCCTCCAGGCTTGCCAAAAATTCAAAAAGATTGACAAAAAGGCTTCATCCTGACTTAAAGCATTGTTCAGGTGCCACAAGCCAGGGCCTCGCCTTGTTTCCGCCAGGGAACACTTAATCCAGGCCAAGTTTTGATCTGTGAAATGGGCAACTTTTATGCCGGAGTCACTGACACTCTTACACCAATGGTGAGACACATAAATTCTATCGAGCCGGGATTGTGATATATGACCACCTCTGATACTCGTATACGTGAATGGTCTGTCTGTGGGGTGTTGTTTGTGCCAAGTATCTCTCAAGTTTAACAGTGTTATGGTTTGTTGTAATATTCTTAGAGGGATTATGCGGCTCCTGACCTATTCGATCAAGGGAGGGGTTTAGAGTGCAATTAGTCTCCTCCAAGAATTACACACTCTTCACCAGGCAAGGTGAGCATGAATCTCTGCAACCTGTTGAAGAAAATCCCCGTTGCAACTCCTACACAAGGTGCATAAATGTTGACGAAATTGACAACAAATTCTTCAAACTTTGCTTTTATATGTAGCAACCGCCCCACACTGGCTTCCTTTACGACAAGTATTTCAGGTTTCCTCTTTGGTGAAAAGAGGGTAGCCACTCCACAAGATATGTCCGTTGGGTGACTGAAAAAGGCCAAGCCTTCGCATTGGTTTTCCCATTGGGATGCAGCCTCTGGGGTCGTGTGGGTTTCCTGCAGAAAGGTTACTTCAAGTTTTTCCTTCACACAGAATGACAATACTTGGTGCACACGGAATGCATCCTTACAGCCATTGACATTCAATGATCCTATTCGTAAGTTTGATGTCATTATTGTATTGAGAGTTTTGTTCCTGTAAAATTCATCATCTTAAACCAATTTATATTCAGGCCCGTAACTCAAAACCTTTGCCAGAAACTTCCTGACTCGGGCTTGTTCGGCCGAGCCTGAAGGCCTTTTTTATGTCCCTCTCTCCTTAGTACATACAAGGAATGCACTAGCAAGTCATAATCTTTCCACCATCTCAACGCATTTTCCACTTTCTTCCTGCTATGCAAGCTTTGTTCCAGGAACTCGAGTATCTCCTGGCTGGGAATGCAGGAATGGTTTCCTGCAGGTAGGTCTGTCTCTAAACCAGTCAGTGACCCTTGATAGTCTTCCCCATCACCAATACTTTCTCATCATCGCTGTCTGGAGGTTCAAGATCCTTCTCCTTTGGTGTACTTGTACAATGTGTCAAGTCTTCTGCCATGTCGTCTCTCAAGGCTGACTTGGCATAGTCTTCTGGCGCAGAGGAACGCTCCTTTTGCTCTGATATGGCGGACGTTGCTTCACCTGTGGGAATGGATGCCTCTTCCTCAGTTGGTATTGGAGATCCATCCTTTTGGGGTGGTAAAATAGAGATGTGCTCAACTATTCCCCTTTCTGCGCCAACAGTGAGTGAAGTGACATCACCCGAGATGTCGGTCAGTGCCAGCAACTTCATTGATGCTTGTGTGTCTGGTTCCATCTGTCTGTCTGTCCCACCGATGAATGCTACTTCAGCATCCTTTGAAACTTCGGTGTTAATCCTTCGGTTCAGAACTGCTCTTGTAGATGTTTCAATCCCTGGTTTATTTTGAAGCTTCGTTGCAGTTGTTGTTATTGGATGCATTTTCTCAGGAACCAACATCACAGTGTGGCGGACACGAAAGCACTGACGTGGTGACATCACCCCGCACACCAAGTGGGGGTGGGCCACGCTGGGAAGAGAGGCGTGGCCTCAGGATACACAGGGCGCGCAGCCCCGAGCAGCTCAGTGCTGCAGTTTGAGTGCTTTGAATAAAGACTCTTTTGTATGAACCGCGTTGTCCGCTTGCTCCTTTCGTAAGCCTTAGCGCGCAGCACCGCGCTTCATTTGGTGACCTCGACGTTGGATCTGCCGTAGCGATCCTTCCGAACACGACGCCATTGCAATGGCAAACAACGCGATGTCGGTCAAACTTCCCGAATTTTGGGAGGCCCAGGCCGAAGTTTGGTTCGTCCAAGCTGAAGCCCAGTTTCAGCTTCGGCGCATCACCAGCGACGACACGCGCTACTGCCACGTCGTCGCCTCCCTCGGGCCCGGCACGGCCACTCGAGTTGTGTCCGTCCTTCGCCACCCACCGGACGGCCACAAGTACGAGGCGCTCAAGCGGCTACTCCTAGCCATGTTCGGCCTCACGGAGGACGTACGGGCCGACCACCTCCTGGATCTCCCCGAGCTCGGCGACACGTGCCCGTCGGTCCGAATGGACCATATGCTGTCGCTGTTGGGCGACGAAGCCCCTGGTTCTCTATTCCGGGGGCTTTTCCATCGCCAACTACCAGCACAGGTACGCCTCGCATTGGCCAGGACCGTGATAACGGAACCCCGAGCATTGGCCGCCGAGGCAGACAGGTACTTCGCGGCTTCGGACACGCGGGCGAGAGTCGGTGCGGCCGTCGCGGATCTCGAGGCTGATGATGCTGCACACCTCGCGGATCCCGAGGCTGATGCCGATGCACACCTCGTGGCCCCGCCACGCCCCGCCCATCACCGTGGAGAAAACCGCCACCGCGGGGAAAACCGCCGTCTCCACCAGCCTGGCGAAGCCAGCCGCGCTCCTCCAGCTCCACCACCTGGTGCCGGTTCCACGCCAGGTTCGGCCACGAGGCTCGACAGTGTCATCCGCCGTGCTCCTTCGAAAGGTCGGGAAACGCCCGGGCTGGCGCTCGATAGTGGCAATGAGTGCCGGCCGTTCGAACAGCCTACTGTTCATAACGGACACCTTATCCGGGCGCCGTAACCTGTGCGACACGGGAGCGCAGGTGAGTGTCGTTCCTGCCGATACGTCGGACAAGCACACCGTGGGCGGGGGCCCCGCGCTGCTTGCCGCGAACGGGATGCCCATCCGTACGTACGGAAAACGCTGCCTCTCTCTGCGGTTCGGAGGGCAGGTTTTCCGATGGTCGTTCGTCACCGCTGACGTGCCCATGGCATTGCTTGGCGCGGACTTCCTGTGCGCAAATGGGCTCCTGGTCGACGTAAAGCACAGACGTCTTGTCCAGGCCGAGACGTTCAGCTCACTCGCTTGTGCGCTGCCCAGCTCGTCGAGCAGCTCACTGAGCGGCTCACCGAGCGGCTTGCCAAACGGTTCGGTTCCGGCCACGTTGATCTGTACGCCTCCGGCAGTGGACAAATTCACCCGCCTCCTCGCCAGCTTCCCGTCCTTCCCCGCGACGTGCCGGATGTCTGTCGTGTACTCGGACACGACCTTCGACCGCGAGTTGCTCGGGCTTCACTTGGTGGTCAGGCACTTCCGCCATATGCTCGAGGGCCGTGCGTTCACGGCCTTCGTCGACTACAAGCCGCTGGTCTTCGCGATGGGCAAGGTCACCGAGCCGTGGTCGGCCCGGCAGCAGCGTCACCTCTCGGCCGTGTCCGAGTACACGACGGACATCCGGCACGTCGCGGGGAAGGACAACCCGGTGGCGGATTGCCTTTCCCGGGCCGTCGCCCACGCAGTCAACCTCGGCATTGACTATGCCCGGATGGCAGCGGACCAGGCCGCTGACCACGACGTCCAGGCCTTGCGGACCGCCGTCACGGGCCTCCGCGTCACCGAGGTGCCGTTCGACGGCGCGGGCGCGGCCCTCTTGTGCGACGTCTCCCTCGGGCGGCCTCATCCCATCTTGCCCGCGGGCTGGCAGCGCCAGGTGTTTGACGCCATCCACGGCCTGTCCCACCCGGGCACGAGGGCCTCCCAGAGGTTGATCGCCGACAAATTCGTCTGGCATGGCCTCCGGAAGGCTGTCCGTGGCTGGGCCAGGACGTGCCTCGCGTGCCAGCGCGCCAAGGTGCACCGGCACACCCAGGACCCATTGGCCCCGTTTACGGTGCCGGAACGCCGGTTTGACCACGTCCACATGGACCTGGTGGGACCTCTGTCCCCCTCGCGGGGTTTCACCCATGTCCTCACCATGGTGGACCGCACCACCCGGTGGCCGGAGGCCGTGCCCTTGGCGTCGACGACGGCGGCGGACGTCGCGCAGGCGTTCATCGCCACCTGGGTCGCCGGGTTCGGTGCCCCCTCAGACATCTCGTCTGACCGCGGCCCCCAGTTCACCTCGGAGCTCTGGGGGGCGGTCACGCGGGGCTCGGGGTCCAGCTGCACCGAACCACGGCCTACCACCCCCAGGCTAACGGCCTGTGCGAGCGATTCCACCGCTCATTGAAGGCCGCGCTCCGGGCCACCCTCCGCGACGGCGGCTGGGTCGACAGGCTCCCGTGGGTCCTGCTGGGCCTCTGGACGGAGCCCAAGGATGACCTGCGCGCATCCGCGGCAGAGTTGGTCTTCGGGCAACCGCAGCGGGTGCCAGGCGAGTTCCTCCCCGAATCCACGGCACCATGGTCCGCGGCACAGCAGCGCTCCGCTCTGCAGGAGACTGCCCAGAGGTTCGCCCTGGTGCCAACGGCACGCCACGGGCACCCACCGACGCACGTCACCCCAGAGCTTCGCACGGCGGAGTACGTCTTCGTCCGCCACGATGCCCACCGGACACCACTGCGGCCCCCGTATGACGGGCCTTTCCGTGTGCTGGAGACCGGGGTGAAGCACTTCACCCTGGACATCGGCGGTACTCCTGACCGCGTTTCTGTGGACCGCCTCAAGCCGGCCCACCTCGACGTGGACCATCCACCACCAGTGGCCCGACCCCCGCGTTGGGGCCGCTCCCCTGCGGGCGGACCCCCGGCACCGCCCAGCCCCGCCGCCACGCCGCCCCCCGGTCCTGCACCCATCCCAGGGGCAGCCGGAGGCATCCCAGATGGCATCCCTGCATCCCGGACGCTGCCAGTCGCCAGGGGGCGCTTCGGCCGGGTCATCCGTTTGCCCCGCAAACTGACCCTTCAGGTGCGCGGGGATTCTGGGGGGGCACGTGTGGCGGACACGAAAGCACTGACGTGGTGACATCACCCCGCACACCAAGTGGGGGTGGGCCACGTCGGGGAGAGAGGCGTGGCCTCAGGATACACGGGGCGTGCAGCCCCGAGCAGCTCAGTGCTGCAGTTTGAGTGCTTTGAATAAAGACTCTTTTGTATGAACCGCGTTGTCCGCCTGCTCCTTTCGTAAGCCTTAGCGCACGCAGCACCGCGCTTCAACAGTATCGTTTGGCCCTGTCAACTCAGATACCTCTGTGTTGTTTATTTTTACCATGCTGGGTTTACGACTTGACGGTCTCCCTTCCTGTTCATTCTTCAAACTGTCTTTTGGTGAATCTGGGTGAGAAGACTCCCCATATCCTGTCGTTTGATGAATAGTTTCCTCTTCTTCTTCTTCCATTTCTTCAGATTGGGTTACCACTCTTTTCTCCTTCAGAATACTCGGCCTTATTAATCCCTTTGACACATTACTTCCCGTGTCATCCTCAATTGTACCACGGTGTTCCGTGGTCCCATCCTCTGCGGGTTCTGATTTCCTCTTCTGTGCTCTCTTTGCCTTCCCTGCTCCCACTGTCGGCCATTGATTTATGGCAGCGGAAGAGATAGGATGAGAAGCTGGTATAGAACTGTCTTGAGGGACCACTGCCCTCGAGCACAAAAGAGCAGCTGCCTCTCTTAGGATACCTTCAGTGACGCTGGGATCCTCTCGAGGCTGATCTGGGCGTTGAGGAGCTGCAACCTCTTTAATGATAGTGGGGCAGACTGCTCTCCTGTGGTCCTTCACTTTGCATGCATAACAACGGGGTTCGTTTGTCATATAAAATACCCTGTAATTCTTTCCATCAAAAGGAATAACAAACGACCCATCACTTTCAGTATCCGATCCCAATTCAAAGGAGACTTGTCTTTTAAAAGACCAGACATGCGGTAGGGAGGGCTCATGACAGCCCAAAGACACAGGCTTGATGGATGATCTCAACACTTCCAGTTGTTCCAGGAAAGGCACCACGACATTGTCAGGCACATAAGGGGTTATATTAGATATAATTATCCTTGTACCAAGACTTGAGGGCGGTTCAACTTGTACAAAGAGTCCTCCCACACCAATCCCTTTCTCTATGGCCTTATTTGCTGCAGCCTCTGAGTTAAGAAAGACCACAGCTTGTCCATACATTTTCGAGGCTGCAACTATCGTCACAGGATCAACCAGACTAGCGAGTGCTTTTACATAAACCTCTCTTTGGGTGATTTGTCCCAACTTGCATTTCACCCCATGCTTCCTTGTTAATGCCTTAAACAGGTGGGCAGGGCAGTTCCCACCTGCACCAGAGGTAGCAGCGGCCATTCTTGCCCATGTACCATCCAGAGGTATGATTACTATTAACGGTAGGTATTAACGGTATTAACCTATATTTCCCGTCAAATGAAAATGAAAAAAAATACAAATTAGCTCGTTCGCGAGCTATTGCTTATTTTAGCACGACCGTACCGGTATGCTGATGAACAACTCAAAAGGATAATCAAACGCGCGTTGAGCAAATAACTTTTCGGCTTAATTGCCAAAACTATGCAAATTTAGCACAGAAAGTCAAGGGTGATTAAGCAAAAACAAGGAAGTCAAACAGTTTTGTGATACGCCACAAATCAGGCGCGGTAAAACAGGTCCCACACGGGCGTGGCTAGGCCCGAACACAAAAGGACTAATAAATCAAACAGGCCATCAAAATAAAGTAACAAAATGAATCAACTCGGTTTAGATAACCCAAATACACCAAAAATACAAACGAAAACGGAGGAGGATGAGGAGGAAATGTCGAAAATAGCATGGCTCAAGGAGCAGCAAAATGCCTTGGCGTAGTAGTAGTAGTAGTGGTGGTAGTACCAGTTGTAGTAATATTTATAGTTGTAGTAGTAGTAGTGGTAGTAGTAATAGTAGTAGTAATATGTACAACCACATTGTACATATTATATCAAAAGCTTTAGAGAAATCTGTTGCAACCACCGAGCTGTGACTTGGCTGTTTGTCAGCATGCTCACATAGATTGTTAACAATTAACAAGTTAATTAATGAAAACACTTAACAAGGAAGTGTGAGGTGGAATAACCTGCTCGGTTACGAAACTGATTGATGTCAATATTGTCCTTAATGTCACTGAGTATGCATCGTGTTGCAAAGGTTTCAGCTAATTTTGCAAAGTGATCAGTCAACGATATTGGTTTCAAACTTTCTTCGGGATTGTCTTCGGAAGTCTTCGGGATTGGGACAACAATTGCTTTTTTCCACTGTGCTGGAACAGTTCCCTCTTTGAATGAAGAATTTAAGATAATGTCGCGTCACCGGGGTAAACACCTCAAGATGATGGGTGGCCGATCGTCGCTAATCCCGAGGCGTCCAACCAAATTAATGTCAGTTCCTTTTATGGTGCACGTGGGACCGAAGGTCACGAGGTCCTTACCTGGGCCGATCAGCACGAGGGGGATTATCCGAACCCCACAAACACAGAAACGAACACACAGGCACGACAAATAAATACATGAAATTATGGTTTAATGAAAATAAGTGCAATATGATAGGAATGAAAGGTGAGGTAAAAACGAATATCGTAATTTGAGACGTCTCTACTCAGACTTGAATACAGACAGGGGAAAGATGAAAGAAAATAAAAAGAAAATCCCTTCTTTTATTTGGCACTCAGCTCTGGCCTCGTCGAGCACTTTGGTGGGGTCAGTCGACGAGAGGACCGCGCATCAAAGCGCCCAAACAATGGGGCGGTCAAGCACACCAGCACACCGAGCTGTGCAGCAGGCAACCAAATGTTCCCCCGCTCGATCCAGACCCAGCCAGAACCACCCGGTCCTTAGCTCCCTGGAAGAGTTCCGAGTCAAAACAACACCCCTGGCTCCAACGCTGCAAGGTTTTCTGGGCTCTAAACAGTTCTTCTCAAGCACACACGAGAAAACGCAACCACCCGCCACGAAGCCAATACCAAAGAGAGAGAGAGAGGGGCAGGGACACACCCTCCTTTTTCCCTCGCTGAAGTCACTCCCCGACCAATCCTCATGCCCCATTAAATCATTCCATATGCTCTCAACCAACGACGAACTTCGGGGTGTGGCCGATCGGTCACGATCCCTTGGAGGCGGAATCCAGCAGTCATTCGGGAATGTTCGTCTTTCTGTTGGCAATGTCGGCTTAATGGCCGTTGTTGTTATTGTTGTTGTTGGTGAACCAGGGTTTTTATGGCCGGCCTTTTTACTTGTAAAAAACAGAAGGGAAAATCACAGGAGGCAATTACATACTGGGAATTATCCTTAAGCCCTATCTAGTTAACACAAAACCACCCTCCGTGTGGTGACATGCAAACACTCTTAACCCGACAGGTTCCTTACCTATTATATCAAGGTTCTTCTACTTTGCATACACGGTCCATGCTAAAACCTATACGATCTTAACTCCACTGTGGTATTCCTTCCCTACCCCCACACATGTAACAATATCGTTAATGGGGTACTGAATTCACAAGCAAATTCACAAATCAAACGGACTGGGATTCCATCAGGCCACACCTGCTGTGAGGATTCATACCCAGTGACATGTTTTCACAATCCTATTGTACTCCTGAATATAAAAATTGCCCAAATGGATTGTATTATTGGGAGAGATGTTTAAAGTGTGTATCTTGAGGTGTACCTTTCTCCAGGCCAAAATTGTGATAGCAATCTAGCAATTAATTCCCCTTCTCCTCCCAAGGACTCTGGGTCCCTGACTCAAACATAAAACAAGATGGAGCTTTGAACAAGTCAGAGCCTCACCAGTGTGTGGTGACCAATGTAAGATTTCCCACTTTTTTACTCGATGTTCTTTTTTGATTTGTGTCCCATACTCGACAGAGTGTCGGTGATGCCGAAACAGATTATTGGCAAAGGTTAAACTGGGTGGTTTGCCATTGGCTTCCGAGCGTTGCTTGTCCATGCTCTATCCTTTTAAATACTGGGCACCGATCAAGGAAGCAGCTCGTACCATTTATTTAAAAAAGTCTTTGTATGACTCGGACGGTGTTTGTATTTCCGACCCTCCCAGGCTCAAACCGGACGCCCCATTAAACCACCAGATTTGACATTCCCCACCAGGGGATTATTTACTTGATACACTTGGGGAAAAAATCTCTTTGAAAAGACTCCGGGAAAAAATTATTTATGAATGTATCTCCTCCTTTGTGATGCAACAAACATGGTTATCAGCATTTCAAATTAAAACAAAACATAATTTGTTATTTATTTCACAATCCAGTAACCTTAAAATAATCCCTTACCTCTCGTAACGAAGCTGCTTTCAAACTGCACGACGATCACATAACCAACCAGGAAGCAAAGCTGGTATATCAGTTTCCTCACGTCACGTGGGAATGCATTGACGTCATTTACTTGAAGTGACGATTAAATCTTATTCCGGGTTTCAGGTCCACCACAAACTCTCAGCCACTTGGTTCTATCGTAAACACTGTGGAAATTACACATCATCTTTGAAGTTGTTTTCCCTGTCTAAAGTAACAAAGATGGAGAAAAGATGGTTGTGACATCAATTGACTCATTCCTCTCTTTTCTCAGTCTCATTCTCAGTTTCTCCTGAACGATGTCGATTTTATCATTTAAAGGTAATAATAAATTAAAACGTAGAATGAGGGAAAATAAAATGAGCAAGAATGCAAATCCTCAGAGAACACACACCCAACCACACCTTAAAATGGGACGTGTAGATTTTACATGTAAATCACCACCTAAACAACTAAATTAATGTATAAGTACACAGTGGAGATAGGAATGGGGATATAAATAAATATATACAGCAGTTTAAAGTTTTGTGTTAGCAGTGGAGATGGTGAAAGTGCATTTAGTAAATAAGTAATTCAAAGTTGTGTGTTGGTTGTGGAGATGGTAAAAGTGTATTTCGTAAATAAGTAATTCAAAGTTGTGTGCTGGTCATGGAGATGGTGAAAGTGCATTTAGTAAATAAGTAATTCAAAGTTGTATGTTGGTTGTGGAGATGGTGAAAGTGCATTTAGTAAATAAGTAATTCAAAGTTGTGTGCTGGTCATGGAGATGGTGAAAGTGCATTTAGTAAATAAGTAATTCAAAGTTGTGTGCTGGTCAAGGAGATGCTGAAAGTGCATTTAGTAAATAAGTAATTCAAAGTTGTGTGTTGGTTGTGGAGATGGTGAAAGTGCATTTAGTAAATAAGTAATTCAAAGTTGTGTGCTGGTCATGGAGATGGTGAAAGTGCATTTAGTAAATAAGTAATTCAAAGTTGTGTGCTGGTCAAGGAGATGGTGAAAGTGCATTTAGTAAATAAGTAATTCAAAGTTGTGTGCTGGTCAAGGAGATGGTGAAAGTGCATTTAGTAAGTAAGTAATTCAAAGTTGTGTGCTGGTCATGGAGATGGTGAAAGTGCATTTAGTAAATAAGTAATTCAAAGTTGTATGTTGGTCAAGGAGATGGCAAAAGTGCATTTAGTAAAAAAGTAATTCAAAGTTGTATGTTGGTCAAGGAGATGGTGAAAGTGCATTTAGTAAATAAGTAATTCAAAGTTGTGTGCTGGTCATGGAGATGGTGGAAGTGCATTTAGTAAATAAGTAATTCAAAGTTGTGTGCTGGTCACGGAGATGGTGAAAGTGCATTTAGTAAATAAGTAATTCAAAGTTGTGTGTTGGTCAAGGAGATGGTGAAAGTGCATTTAGTAAATAAGTAATTCAAAGTTGTGTGCTGGTCACGGAGATGGTGAAAGTGCATTTAGTAAATAAGTAATTCAAAGTTGTGTGTTGGAAGTGGAGATGGTGAAAGTGCATTTAGTAAATAAGTAATTCAAAGTTGTGTGTTGGAAGTGGAGATGGTGAAAGTGCATTTAGTAAATAAATAATTCAAAGTTGTGTGCTGGTCAAGGAGATGGCAAAAGTGTATTTAGTAAATAAATAATTCAAAGTTGTGTTTTGGTTGTGGAGATGGTAAAAGTGTATTTCATAAATAAGTAATTCAAAGTTGTGTGTTGGTTGTGGAGATGGTAAAAGTGTATTTAATAAATAAATAATTCAAGTTGCATGTTGATAATGGAGATAGTAAAGGTGTATCATCTTCCCCATCATCATACTAAAACACGCCTTTTGGTGCCTGTCTGACTGATGAATGATTGACCGCAATATATTCGGTCATTACTTATCCAATCTCAACCAAACTTGACAGGATGACTAAGGGTTACACAATGAAGGTTTTCTCATATTCATTTGTCCCCCTCTCCAAGGGGGTTTTCTCCCCCGAGCAGGTTTTCCGCACAAATTTTTTTTTTTTTTTTTTTGTATACAAGATCGAGGCTCGTGAAAGAGCGAACATTAATCACACAGAAAGACAAACAGACACATAAAACAAATAACATCGGGAGCGGTAGACAAGATGGGGAGAGTGGGGGAAGGACACAAACACAACATTTGAGAGCAGGGACCGAGAGACATGGAGACATCGAGAGAACTGTGGGAGGGAGAGGGCTTTGGGGGGGAGGCATGGGAAGGGGGGGGGGGTGGGAGAGGTATAAAACATATAGACACTGCCAGGACTTCCAGGAAAGAAGTTGGAATTTCAAACAAGGTGGATCTGGGGTGAATTAGTGGGGGTAGAAAAGATCAAGGTTTTGGATGGGGGAAGATGAGAGATGGTGGTGAACAGCTGTTTTAAAGACCTGGAGGGAGTCGTGTGATTGAAGTGAGTGTGGGAGTTTGTTCCAGAGGCGGGAGAAAAGAGGAATGAAAGAGTGAAGGTGAGCAGAGAGCCGATATTTCGGCAGTTTAACCATCAGAGGGTGGCTGGCAGATCTTGTGCGACCTGTAGGAATATATGGGGGACAGAGCACAGAGAGAGCTGGGGGAGCAAGGCCGGAGAGGAGTCGGTAGAAGACAGAAAGACCACCTACCTGCCTGCGGTGAGTGAGTGGAAGGCCCTCAGAGATAGCTTCATCGCGGGAGATTCCAATGATTCTGAAAGCTTAGGATTCAACAGCGTGAAGCCGAGCCAGGTGTGAGGCAGGAGCACCAGCCCATAGGGGAGAACAGGATTCCATTGAGCTGCGGATGAAAGCCTTGTATGTGGTGAGGAGCTCAGGTGTGCCTAGGAAGGACTTCGCACGATGGAGGATGCCCAGTCGGCGACTGGCTTTGGACGCCAGCTTGGAAATGTGGTTTTCCCAAGAAAGATCATGGCAGATAGTGAGACCCAAAAGCTTGAGCGACAGAACTTCTTGGAGAGGATTGTTGAGAAAGTAGATGGGAGGGTTGGCCAGTCGATCTTTTCGGAGAGACATAGTAAGAGTGTGCGATTTGTCAGGATTGAAAGACATGTTCCACTTGTTTGACCAGTCTGTGATTTTGTCCAGGTCTTCAGAAAGTGAGGAGGCTGCAGACTGCCGATCTGAGGGAAGAGGAATGGAGCGTCAGAGAGTGGAGTCATCAGCAAAGAGATAGAGAGGATTTTCCAGAGAGTCGGAGAGATCATTGACAACGACCAGAAAAAGCACAGGGCCCAGCACACTGCCTTGGGGAACTCCAGCCTGAACAGGAAGGGGAGATGAGAGAAATCCATTCAGGGCCACACGTTGCCTACGACCAGAGAGGAAGTCCGCAAGCCATGCATGGAGATTTCCATGGATACCATAGGAGGAGAGTTTGGTGAGCAGAGCGGGGTGCCAGACCGTATTTAAGGCACGTGATATGTCAACGGAGACAGCTCTGATTTCCTGTTTGGCATTGAGGACCTCCATCCATTGTTGAGACAGCAGAAGCAGCATGTCCAGAGTAGAGTGACCTGGTCTGAAACCAAATTGATGATCAGAGATCAAGCCATTGGAGAAGAGGAAAGATTTCATATCTGAAGCAATGATGGATTCCATGACTTTGCTGATAATTGGGAGCAGGCTGATTGGTCTGTAGTTGCAAGGATCTGTTTTTGCACCTTTTTGTGTAAAGCAGTAATGTTTGCTGATGTCCAGGATGCTGGCAGATGACCTTGAGCAAAAGATAGGCTGAAAAGAACAGAGAGAGGGTGAGATAGAGCGGCAGAGCAGGATTTTAGGACCCGTGGGCTGATGCCGTCTGGTCCAGTTGCAGAATCAGAGTCGGCGTTTGACAAAAACTCCTCCACCTTGTCAGGAGAGAAGGACACAGAGTCCAGGAGCAGTTGGGTTCGACTGGGAAAGGTGGGAACAGAGAGAGATGGGTTTGGGACTAAGGATTTTGAGGCGAACACAGAGTTGAGGCATTCGGCTTTGTCACGTGCGATGTCAACTGTGTGGCCATTTGAGGTAAGGGAGGGGATAGAGGGGGAACAAACACCAGAAACGGATTTGACCAGACACCACCAGGATTTGGAGGAAGGAGACAGGTTTGAGAGTTCATTCTTGAGTGAGGAGAGATAGTGCTTCCTGGCACTCCTGAGGGTAGACACACACTTGTTCCGAGCTTGGTGGAAGGAACTGAGATTGCCTTCAGTTGGATTAGCCTTCCAAGAGGCAAAGGCAAGTTGTTTCAGGGCAACTGCCTCACCACAAGATTCAGTGTACCATGGACGGAAGGAAGGGTAAGACAACTGAAGGCGAGTTGGGATAAATCTGTGCATGAGAGAGATCAGTTTGCTTTGGAAGAATTCCCAGGAAGAATTGATGTCAGAGGCAGTGGAGACAGGAGACCAAGCCAAACGATTGATGGCTGCTTGAAGACCATCCCAGTCGGCCTAAGTGAAATGCCACACTCGTCGAAGCTGATGAGGCTCTCTGAGAATGGCCAGAGAGATGTCCACTTTGACAAGCACATGATCAGAAGAACCGATTGGAGCAGAAGAAGAGCAGCAGACATTAGCAGGGAAGTTTGTCATAACCAAGTCTAGAAGAGAAGATACTCCATTGGCTGAGATCCGGGTCGGGAAATTGACAGATTGTGTCAATCCCAGTGAGTCACAGAAGTCCTTTGCTGAGGTGCCATGACTGGTGAGAGAGGAACCCACACCCAACCAGGTGGCATGATGACAGTTGAAGTCACCATATATGAGGAAGAGAGAGTTGGGATGAGTGGATAGAAGTTGGTCCATGTTGTCAGACAGTGAAATGTAGCTGGAGTCATCACTGTTTGGGGGACGGTACAGAACACATATGAACAAAAGGTGGGAGCGGAGAGGAAGCCGTAGCCAGAGGTACTCCTGGGGGTGAGGAGGAGAGAGGGCAGTGCAAGGAGAGTGAGGAAGAGAGTTTTTGATAAAGATAGCCACCCCACCACCAGGCCGAGGCTCAGGTCTATCATACCGGAGGAGGGAGTAACCAGGAAGAGATATTAAGGAATCAGAGACATCTTGAAGGAGGAAAGTCTCTGTTAAGCAGATCAAGTCTGGATTGTCAGAAGCAACCTGTATGGAGAGATCAGTCAGGTTTGAGCGAAGGCCCCGGATGTTTGAGGTCCATACCGTTAATGAAGAGAGTGGGGGAGCATCGGGTACAGGACAGGGGAGGGGAGGAGTAGGGTAAGATGAAGGATGAGAGGGGGAGGTAGGGAGAGCAGTTGATAGTGTGTCAGAGATTGCAGAAGAGTTCCAAGAAAGGGAAGGATGAGGAGGATGAAAGGTTTGATGGTGAAGGGATGAGGCACAGTGAGGGGTTGTTTGAGGGGGGGCAGAGGAAAGTAGAAGGTTGGGGGGGGGGTGGAGGTAAGAGATAGAAGGGAGACGAAGTGGGGAGGAGGCAGCTTTGAGGAGGAGGGGGGAGGAGGGAGAATTGGAGAGGAATGGTATGGGGGGAGATTTGAATGGGAGGGGTTGGGGTGGAGTTTTGAAGGGGAGGAGTGAGGGGGGAGTTTAGGAGGGGAGGGGCAAGGGGGGAGTTTAGGAGGGAAGGGGCAAGGGGGAAGTTTAGAAGTGGAGGGGTGAGGGGGGGATTTGGAGGGGAGGGGCAAGGGGGGAGTTCAGGAGTGGAGGGGCAAGGGGGGGGATTTGGAGGGGAGGGGCAAGGGGGGAGTTTAGGAGGGGAAGGGCAAGGGGGGAGTTCAGGAGTTCAGGAGTGGAGGGGCAAGGGGGTGATTTGGAGGGGAGGGGCAAGGGGGGAGTTTAGGAGGGGAGGGGCAAGGGGGGAGTTCAGGAGTGGAGGGGCAAGGGGGGAGTTTAAGAGTGGAGGGGCAAGGGGGGAGTTTAGGAGTGTAGGTGCAAGGGGGGGATTTGGATGGGAGGGGCAAGAGGGGAGTTTAGAAAGTGGATGATTAATGAAAGACGAACATTGAAAACAAATTGGGTTTGTTGTGATTTTCAAGTTAGCAATCCGATTCAGAACGATGGAGGAGGCATGGAATGAATGTGAATTTAGACCATGTAGTGAGGGAGACGTATAAGATATTGAATTTCTTTTTTTTGAAGTGGATTTGAGTTGGAGAGGAAATTGAGAAAAGCCTTTTAAATAGGAAGAAAAACAGCGTGTTGTAAAATACCACTGAGTAAAACACTGAAGGGGAAAGGTTAAACATGTTTAAATAATATTTAAACAGAACCGTGAACAATCTTATATGCACAAAATACCAATGGGGGGAGAGCCGAAAGGGACCACCACGAGTCACGTGAACAGGGCAAACGGTGGATGGCAAGGAGATAATGGGGGCGAGGGGCGAACAGCACACCTGGACAGAAAATACAGGATGAGACAACAGTACACGTGGAGAAAGGAAAATAAATGTTTTTGGGTTTTTTTTGGGTTTTTTTTTTGGGGGGGGTGGGGATTTAGAACGTTAGACAGAGTATTATGTTCAGGGTAGAAGGGAAAAAACTAAGAGCCAAGCAAAACACGCTTAAGTTAACAAACACCGATGGGGGTACAACGACAAGGCCGCACACGAGGAGCAGAACACGATTAATTAATTACGAGTTACAGGAAATTCAAACCAAAACTAACTATAATCAAACAATAACACATGGATGATAAAATAACGAGTTGAAATTTGACAATCTATCTGGGGAAATGGGGGAGAAACACGTGGTCGAAGAATGAACGAACGAATAAGAATGAATAAACGAATGAGAACAGAGAAGGAAATGTTTTGTTTTTGTTTTGTTTGAGTTGAGATTTACATGAGGAAGTAGGCTATGGGGTGAAAAGACTGGGAAAACAGAGAACGAAAGTGATTGGATCACAAACGACGGACCGCTGAGAGAAAAACAAAGCCTCAAGGTTGTACAGTGTACACTGTACAAGGCCTCAAGACACGACACAAATTAACATGATTTTCAATACAGGTATGAAAGATTTGCACCGAAAATCTTCGTCGGGAGACAATATATACACCATAAAATAAATACAGTTATAACGAAAATACAAATGGGAACAATTACTTAACTTCGATTTCGATGGAGAGCATGGAGAGCTGAGAATAAACGAACCCTCGCCAGCAAGACCGGAAACGGAAGTCCCAAATTGCCGTCAATGGGGTTGCATGTTGAGGCTCCAAATTGCCGTTGCCAACCCGAACAATGCAAGATTGCGGCTCCCTTAGAAGCATGCACCAGGGAGGAGCAACGTTCTGTCATCCGTTTCTTGGGAAGTGAGGGTATGAATCCCAGTGAAATCTGTCGCAGAATGATAATGCAATATGGTGATGCATGTTTATTGCTGCAGCAGGTGTACGACTGGGACAGGAAGTTTAAAAGTGGAGTTTCCAGTGTGGCAGACACTGCTCCCTCGTGTCAGCCTCACACAGCCAACACACCAGTAATGGTTGCAGGAGTTGAGCGCATGCTAAGGGAAAACCGTCGCATTACGATGGATGAAGTGGTCTCCGAATTGAACGATAGCCATGGTTCAGCATACCATATCATTCACAACGTGCTGGGGTTCAGCAAAGTGTCTGCAAGATGGGTGTCCAGACAACTCACACGCGAACTGAAAGAACGGCGAGTGGACGCATGTGTAGAACTTCTGCGACGTTATGAAACAGAAGGTGACACTTTCTTACAGTGTGTAGTGACTGGGGATGAAAGCTGGGTCCACTACTTTCAGCCAGAAATGTAGAGGGCAAGAAAAGAGTGGCGCCATTCAACTTCACCGATGCCCAAAAAATGCCGCACACAGCCGTTCACTGGAAAAGTGATGCTGATGCTCTTCTGGGATAGCCGACGTCCACTTGTAGGGCGTTACATGCCCAGAGGGACCACGGTCACCAGTGCATCATACTGGGACCTCCTTAAAAATCATCTGAAACCAGCAATGAGATCAAAACGTCTTGGGCTACGCACTGCCGGTGTTTTGCTCCAGCATGACAATGCTCGGCCCCATACTGCCCGCAATGCAGCTGCAACAATCGAGGACCTGCATTTTGAGTGACATCCTCATCCACTCTATTCGCCAGACCCTGTTTCAGCTTGTTTCAATGTATAGCCTTTGAGATATGAGCGAGAACACATTTTGGGCAGACAGGTGGATGGACGGACGGACACCATCGTGAATTTGGGGGTTTTTCTTTATAAAATTCAAGAATACTGTTGCAGACGCGGTTTTAGATGTTATTTTACCGAGCGGTTGGTATTACCGCGTCCGAACAGTTACTCCCCGATTAGAACCCGATTCCACCCGACGTTGACCAGATCGCACCGCAGATATTCAATCGGGAAACCTCTAAAGCGACCGAAAGAGAATGAAAAGAGAAGAAGACAGAGTACGGAGGAAGAACAGATTTATTATACACACACAAGCAATGGATGGAAGAAGCAATCACACAGCGAATCGTTAACTTACACTATTCATTTTACTTAATCCCAAGACAACGAGTAGGACAGACGACGTTCACACTTATTGCAGGCAGGTAGGGCTTGAGGTGGATTGCTGGAGAGGGAGGAGGGTCGGAGGCAGCAGCTCTCATTTCCTCGCGGTTTTTGGCGGGAAAACCCTCCGTCGCGTATCCGCTGCTGTTGCTTTAGACGTCACGCGCTGGCTCGGGCACACCTGCTCCTCTCCTTCTGGTGGAGCCGTCTCCCTCCTTTCAGCGCGTCTCTCCAAAGCTGGTTTCCTTTCTGAGTACCTCTCCTCTTTGGCTTGGAGCATTTCGCATCTCACCGCTCCTCTTGGTGTCGCCTCTTCGCTCCTCTCCCAGATCATCTGGTGAAGCAGTCCCTTACAGTCGCTCTTATAACTCGGGGCGGAATCAAGCCGCCGGCTGCGAGGGCACGCCTACCGGGTCGCTCACCGCGGTGCTGATTGGCCATGCGACCCGCTGGCTCACTCCTCCCCTCTATGACGAGGTGGAGACACGCCTTTCTTCTCCGAGATTAGCACATGGGCAATGGCGGCTTGCGGGATTGAACACAACCCGCACCCTTTTGAAAGGAACTTTGGAGAGCGGAGATGTTTGGGGAAATTGCAAGGGCCTACGCTTATTTTGTTTGATACAATGCAAAGTCAATCTAGTGGGAAACACATATTTAGCCTACATGGAATAAGGAAATACTCTATTTAAAAAGATATATCGTGACCTGCGTGTAAGTTTCATGGAATTAACTAGGAGGACGGCTGCGACCATTATTTACATTACGAGGGTGTTACACATAACAAAACTATACTTTTTACATTCGTTACACTTCCTCCAAAATTGTTACACTTCTCAAAAACCGTTACACTTCTCAAATTCGTTACACACTTCTCAAAACCGTTACACTGCACCCTCCTTTCTTCAGGCCTGTCCTCGGGCCTACAAAACTTTAACTTAGTGTGACACGTAGGTGTAATTCCCTCTACAATTAACCTGACCCTGAGTGTGACAATCTTAAAACACAAATAAGCATGTCCCCCTATTGCATTGCACCCTGTCTAACAGACTCAAGCCCACAGCTAACCGAATTACGGAATTATTCTCAAACTATACATTTACGGTGGGGAGCATTATTTACAATGACGTGATTTCTTATTTACAACGCAACCCAGGACCTGTGTTTTTTTTTTTTTTTTTAGGGAACAAGAAAAAAGAAATTCCTGTTGGGAGGGAGGAGACAGCACGCATTGCTTCGATGCACCAGTACCAATACCACCAAAGCACCCAAAAGCACCAAAAGCACCACAAGCACCACAAAGCACCAAAAGCACCACTCGGTGCGCAGTCACCATGGTTCTCAATAAACACAACAAACAACTGGTGGTGGTCTTCACTTTCTCTGCTGGGCCGATGTTCTTCCCGATGTCTTCTGGCTTCATGCGGCCTATTTGGACATAATAAAAAGCACAACTTGTGTTCGTTTTTATTTAGGGCCTCAGGGGCCAACTAAGGGTGGTCCACCTGTTTGGCATAGGTGCCACCTTACCGAGGTCCGCAAGCAAGATTCCCTGGCCACTATGGCCGGTCTCCCACAGAGGTGCCCTGCCCCAGAACCTGGGGTCCATCAAGTGGTACTTGGCCGCAGAACAGCGGTCCATAAAGTGGTACATCAACGCAATGCATGCTGGTTCTGGGAATCTCGGGCGCACAATGGCCACCTCACGCACGCTCCCCTCGGCACCCAATGGCGCACAGGTCATGTGGGAGACAAAAGAAAGACAATTGAGCGAGGGGTAAGGTCACAAGGGTACACGTCAATAAGGCAATGCAAGGCGAAATGCGTACGGAGGGCGAAGTGAGAAAGCTCGTCCCTACCGTACGTCACCCCCCTGTCACCTACACTACCCTTGCCCTTACCCCATATGTACAAGATCTACACATTACCAATTCGTCACTACTGTCACGTCTTCCCCATATTTCCCCTATACCAAATTCGTCTCCACAATCCCTCGACTTCAAAATTTGCCATCACCAATTCATCATCAATCCTCATAAGGAGGGAGAGATGGAATTACGCACAATGTCACACCCACGTCATGATGCGTCTCACAATCCAAACATTTGCATCAAAAATAATTAAACATGGCATGGTGCGGAGTACCTGTCACCTCAGGTGAGTGGATGCAGATGGTGTGAGGAGATCCTTCATCCTAACTATTTTCTAAATGACTTTAACACACTTTACACTACCCAGGGTCTTTCCCTGCCAATCCATTGGCCAACTTACTCTATGGGTTCTAATAACCAATTCCCATTGACCAAACTGTGGTGCTTCTCAATTTGGGGTCTCACTCCCCCGATTCATCTCCCGGTGCCCTCGCACAATTTCTGGGCTGCGACATGTAGCTCTCCCAGCAGGTCTACCCACCTGCACACCTCCACCACTGTAGTTGCCACCCGAGCTTACCTAGCTCCTCACCCTAACCTAACTAACTGGGGAAGGCCCTCTCCTGGCTCTGTCACCCCTTGGTGCCCTCTGGCACTGGGCTACCCGGGTCCGTCCTCCGGATCCTCGGGCCCCATCCACAACAACTACCGGCTCCCAGAGCCCACCTGCGGCCTCACCTGGCCGACATCCTCACAGTGGTGGAGCGCCCAACCAACTACACACACTAACAGGCTACACGCCCAGCCATTTCCACAACACTAATGCACCCATCCAAAGACCATTCTTTCACCCGCACCACAGATGCCAATATCCAACCACAATTTACCTGTACCCTCTACCTAACACTTACACTACCCGCCCCGGGTATCCGTGATGGGGGTCCACTCTTCCCCCATTCACACCTTCGCACCATCCACTCCACTCCACAATTTCCACCATACTCACTCCACGACCATCCATTCCAATACTCCATTTATTCCACACTACCATTCTCCATACCTGCTGTTGCACACCTGTGCCCTCACACCTGGTGCCACCTGCACCCTCCTTTCTTCCTGGACCATTTGGTCAGCACAACACGCAATCACCACTACTCCCTCATACACTGCTCCATTCACCTGTTCAGTTGCACACCTGTGCAATCACACCTGTTCAATTCTCACCTGTTCAATCTTCACACACACGGCATCATCTCAGCTAACTACTCCCTTCTGAAACTTGCGCTTCCCAGTCGTCCCTTTAAACTATTGCGCTCCCACGTCATTATCAACCACACTAAACTACCTGCGTCCCCACTACAGGTATCAGTCACTATCTAAACCTTTACGTTACCTAATGTCATCTTCGCTAGATCCCTATCAATATAACCAAACCCTCCCTGGCTCGGTTGTCATAGCCACCCCATAAACTATTGCGCATTTGCCCCCACTGTGACGGATGGTGGATTTGCCATCCCACCACATCGGGGGTCTCTCACTATAAATTTTGCTCGTCCAAATTCCAACCAATTCAAAAATTTCCCATTTGCTGCCAATTCTACCCACTATTATAAATTTCGTATCAAATCACTATCACTATCACTATCACTATCACCATCATCACAGTCCACTATATCCTAGCCTCGGTGCGTCGTGACATCATTAAACTCGGTTCGTAAAGCCGAGCAATGAATTCGGGTGGTTTGGTTGCCTGCAGGTTGAATCCGTCCGGCTTTCGGTTCAAGGGAGGTGGTTTGGTTGGACCGAGATTCCACGCACCATCTCGGCACGGCACCTTGCGGTCCCGGGCCCGATGGCTCAATCTCCCCCGGTCGGAACCCCGTCCCCACGAGGGGGCACCGTTCCGCTTCCTCCCACTCGCCCTTGAACCGGACCGGTCGCCTCGCCCACCAAGGCCCGGACTCGACCGTGCGGGGCGGGGCCAAGCCCGAATCGGCAACGACGCTTCGAAGAGAAGCGACGCAGCATCGATCCGCGCCGGGCCTCGCACCCAACAAAGCACCCCTCGCACCGAGTGCTCGCATCGGCTATCCGTCACCCTAACCGCTAACCCGGTTACCGTCGATGCTTCACCGGCATGCTCACAAGCATACGCTACCCCTTGCTTGCTCATACCTTTCCTTACACACCCAGGTACCCTCATTCCGCTCACCGACTTGGTCACACACCTGACCACCGAACACCTTGGCACACATTCGTCGCTCGCACACCTCACCAACACACCTCTTCGCGCCCCCTCCTCTGTGACAACCACAGGTGTGCTCTCACCCGCACACCCAACCACGTGCCTCACGACCAACTCAAGTGTGCATTCCCACACACGCTCTACCATTCCAGGTGTGCATCCTTCCATTCCAGGTGTACATCCTCGCTCACCTGTCATAACCAACTCACGCTCCGTGTCACTCACTACTCTCACCTCCACTCTCGGTCGCGCACTCACCCTTACTCTCGACAGCACACTCTTTCCTCATGCACCTGTCCGTTACACACCTTTCTCGCGCATCCTCTCACGCACACTCTTTCGTTACATCCTCTGTAACACTTACCACACCGCGCCTCCATGTGCTCCCTCGCACACGCGCTACGACCGACTCACTCTTGACAACACACTCACTCCTTGGCGTGCACTTTTTCCTCACACACCCCATGGTCGGACATTCTCGCACACCTCTTTTTTCGCACACCTGACCTGTCGCACACTTCACCAACGGCCTCTCACGAACACCCGGATCCAAACCAATCCCCAAGCCGACTGAAGCTTTCCTCACATCATATACATTGCCACTCACCTCCGTACCTCGTCTCCGCACCTCCTTTGCCACCTGCAAACTCTTTATTTGGTTAGTGAGCATCACATTATGAGTTGAGCACCGACCTTGTACATATTCCGCTATCTCCTCCTTTATTTCTCTCTTAGTTTCTGTCCGTCTCTTCTTAATTTCACTCACCTCTTCTTCCACTTCCTTTAATTTTTGTTTAACCTCTTTTATTTCTCGGTGCGTCTCCTCAAGTTCGTCCTCTAAGGCTACCGTGACCATCTCTATGTGCATCCTCACCTGCCGGTCCTTTGTCTCCATTATCTCTGTCACCTCGTTCACCCTCATTGTCAGTTCCTCACGTACCATCTGACATTGCCTCTGTGTCGCTATTAATTCGTTTTTAATTTCTTTTTGTGTCGCCTTTAACCCTCCTAGTACCGCAGTGTTCCTTTGAACCTGCTCCACTAACTCCGTTTGTCCCTCTGTCAGCTGTTCCACCTCCTTCGTCAGATCTTCTATGCCCCCCTGTAACCTAGCCGTATTATTTCTCACCTCTTTCTCCATACGCTTCTCACCTCGCTTTACCTCCTCGCGTAGCCCCGAAACCTCCTCACTTACCCCTCGTCGTATCTCCTCCATCTCTTTTGTAGATGCCACCCTCATCTGTCCCAATTCATCCCTCTGAGCATCCAATTTGGTTTCTACCCCGATTTTTACCTCCTCTATCTGCTCTCCCATTTGTTTAATTCCTCGGGCGGATTGCTCCCCTATCTCCCGCAATTTGCCTTCCATCCTATTTTCTAACCCCATGAACCCATTTTTTACCCCCTCTAACTGATTCTCCTGGGCAGCCATTCTATTTTCCACCCCCGTTAACCCATTCTTTACCCCCTCTAACTGATTCTCCTGGGCAGCCATTCTATTTTCCACCCCCGTTAACCCATTCTTTACCTCTTTTATCCCGTTGTCTAACCCCTCAAAATTATTGTCTAACTTCCCAAATTTCTTGTCTAATTCCCCGATTTGATTTCCTAGTCGCTCCCCCATTCTGTTTTCCATTTTCTCCATTTCCCTGGCTCTTTTTTCGTTGTCGCACTTCGACTGTGCCATGTATTCGCTAAACTGTGCCATGAACTGCTGCATGTCAAACGGCTGCATGTTAAAGCCCGCTGATACAGTGGGCTCGGCTACCGCGCGCTCGTGCGAGGCGCCTTTTTGCGCGCCTGAAACCTCGTGCGCGAGAGCGCCATTTTGTGCGTCTGATACACCCTCAACCACCTCATTTCTCTCCTCCTCCCTTTCTTCCCCTAAGTCCTGGGTTACCCCTAACCCGTCTATCTCCCACACCGACATCTGATCGCCTTGATTGTCCATGGCGCGATCTCAAAATTCGGGTTTTATAAAACAACAAAATTTCGGCAGCTCGTAATTTTGACCAAATTTTTTCTAGATGTTAAAAAAAAAAAAAATTTGGTTCGGGCCCCGAATCTCACTCCCAGACACCAATTGTTGCTGATAACACAATTGGTGTTCCAAAATTTTGGCCTAACAAATTTAGTCCCAGGTCCGAATCCAACTCCTGACAACCAATTGTTGCAGACGCGGTTTTAGATGTTATTTTACCGAGCGGTTGGTATTACCGCGTCCGAACAGTTACTCCCCGATTAGAACCCGATTCCACCCGACACTGACCAGATCGCAACGCAGATATTCAATCGGGAAACCTCTAAAGCGACCGAAAGAGAATGAAAAGAGAAGAAGACAGAGTACGGAGGAAGAACAGATTTATTATACACACACAAGCAATGGATGGAAGAAGCAGTCACACAGCGAATCGTTAACTTACACTATTCATTTTACTTAATCCCAAGACAACGAGTAGGACAGACGACGTTCACACTTACACGGGGGATATTGCAGGCAGGTAGGGCTTGAGGTGGATTGCTGGAGAGGGAGGAGGGTCGGAGGCAGCAGCTCTCAATTCCTCGCGGTTTTTGGCGGGAAAACCCTCCGTCGCGTATCCGCTGCTGTTGCTTTAGACGTCACGCGCTGGCTCGGGCACACCTGCTCCTCTCCTTCTGGTGGAGCCGTCTCCCTCCTTTCAGCGCGTCTCTCCAAAGCTGGTTTCCTTTCCGAGTACCTCTCCTCTTTGGCTTGGAGCGTTTCGCATCTCACCGCTCCTCTTGGTGTCGCCTCTTCGCTCCTCTCCCAGGTCATCTGGTGAAGCAGTCCCTTACAGTCGCTTTTATAACTCGGGGCGGAATCAAGCCGCCGGCTGCGAGGGCACGCCTACCGGGTCGCTCACCGCGGTGCTGATTGGCCATGCGACCCTCTGGCTCACTCCTCCCCTCTATGACGAGGTGGAGACACGCCTTTCTTCTCCGAGATTAGCACATGGGCAATGGCGGCTTGCGGGATTGAACACAACTCGCACCCTTTTGAAAGGAACTTTGGAGAGCGGAGATGTTTGGGGAAATTGCAAGGGCCTACGCTTATTTTGTTTGATACAATGCAAAGTCAATCTAGTGGGAAACACATATTTAGCCTACATGGAATAAGGAAATACTCTATTTAAAAAGATATATCGTGACCTGCGTGTAAGTTTCATGGAATTAACTAGGAGGACGGCTGCGACCATTATTTACATTACGAGGGTGTTACACATAACAAAACTATACTTTTTACATTCGTTACACTTCCTCCAAAATTGTTACACTTCTCAAAAACCGTTACACTTCTCAAATTCGTTACACACTTCTCAAAACCGTTACAATACTTAACACCCAACTCATTGGGTGGATTCAAGTAGTTATGTGCCTTCAATGTTTACTCATTGCTGAAACTTGCAACAAATTACCTCAATGTACAAAGCATTTACTTCTGCAATTTGCAGGCAATTTCATCCAGTTGAAGCCAAGAAACGAATTTTCAGTCGCCATGTTAAAGTTTCATCCAGAGAAACGATTCCACAAAAGGGGGGGCGGGGGGCACATTTCGCCTCCCTTGATTTCCATACAATAAGCAATTTGATATGGTACAATCAAGGGAACTGGTACCCCTTTACTGTATATGAACTTTTCCCGAGCATTACTTGGAATGCATGCATCCATAACTTTTTTTAGGCATCATTCTGTCCATGGTTTTTGGCCTTAACATTAAATAGTGAAGAATCACTCAAAAACTTCTCGGATCCGGATCTTCATCAAAATATCATCAATTCGTCCTTGTCACACACGCAGCCTGTCCAGCAAGTTTTGTCTCATTCCGTCCATTCCTTCTTGAAATATCGTGCTCATTGACAGACAGACAGATAGGGGTGAAAACAATCTCCTTCCACCTTCGGTGGTGGAGGAACTAGAACGGCTCTCGGTGGAGTGCACACCTCCGCCAGGCTGAAAAGTTTGTGTTTTGTATTCCATTGAGAGGCCGGATCTGCATCTGAACCTGAACCAAATTCTAATTGGCTCGTTATTGCCACCAACCCCATTCTTCCACCAAGTTTTGTTATAATCTGTCCACAACTTTGTGAAACATCATGTTACAGTGCACAATGTCATTTTGGCCACATCTCTCAATAGTGAAGAATCCTTCAGAAAATTCTCGAACCCAGATCTGGATTTTCACCAAAATTGTCTCGATGCGTCTTTGACAAACGCTCAACCTGTCCAAATCCATCCTTATTGTTTTGCGATACCATGCTACATATGGATTTTGGCCCTTTCACTCAGTGGTGAAGAATCACTGGAAACATTCTCAGATCTGGATCCAGGTCTGGATTTTCACTAAAATCTAATCAATTCATCCTTGCTAATTTTTACTTTTTAGTAGCAAGGACAAATTATCATACGGTTTGAAGTTGCAACAACGAAAATATTCATGAACTGTTTTGTGCATATTATTTGAACTACTTTGTGGGATGACCTTTCAGATAAATTTGTCTACATCAAGTAAGTTACAGGATTTCGACATCTTTTTTTTGTCTGCAAAGTCTTGGCTCATACAATAATGATCCCATTCCAACATTATGGAGGAGGTAGAAGTTATTTTCCAGCTTGAGATTGCCCGACATCTCAGTTAAATTTGCGGCTGCTCCTTCCCCCTCAATCAACACGAAGATTTCCAAACTGTAACTGTCGTGTTTTTCTGTGATATTTTCATCCCTGCTTTGCTGTTTGTGTTTTCATCAATCTTTCTCGTGGTAAATCGTACCTTCCTGTCTATATTGTCGAATTGGTTTTCATGTAGCTCAGGCCGACATATCGGATCGCTGGGAGCAAAATCATCTCGTTTTTGAGGTGCCTTCCCACCCCTCCCCCCTCTCCCCAATCCTCTCAATTTTGGCTTTTCTGTCTCTTTAATGTTATACCAGTCCCCCAGCTTGCTTCAAAAACCAAAAAGACTTTTACTATCCATCTTGTGCACCCCATGCACCCTCCCCGACTCCCTCTTTGCTCCCCACTTCCCAGTATTTGTCCAAGTCTCTTTCTATTTTATCCTTCAACGCTGCTGTTTGTGTATCCCCCCTCTTTGTACTCTTCTTTTTATTCTGTTGCATCATGATCCGTTCAGTGTTCTTGCTCTTCCACGAGCCTTGACCATGAATATAAAAAATAAAAAGGAGGGGGGAGGAGATCATTTGATGAAAAGTAACCACAACATGGTGTATGTAACTAAACTGTTCAGTGTTGGAGTTCAGGATAGTAGACTCAGGCTGTTGGATTTAAGGAAGGCAAACTTTCAGGGAATGAGGAGAGAGCTGGGTACCTGTTGATTTGGAGAAGCGAACTCGAGGTAAGTTAGCATCAGAGAAAAGGGCAACCTTCAAAGAGCAAATATGGATGGTGTTAAGTATAATCCAGAGGCAGAGAGAACAGGATGGTGGAGCAGGGAGGGAACGAATGCTATCAATGAAAAGCAGAAGGGATTTATTATGTACGAGTATAAAAGCCCATCAAAAATAATGGGTTGGAACAGTTTATTCAACGGTACAGCCTCATGAGTGTGCCAAAGTCTGAAGCCTCGGCCTAGTGTCAAGGTGTACCTGCATCTTTTTACGTATTAAACATCATACATGTCGTGAATCATTGGTTCCATCTGAGTAATGGCCTATCACGCACCTGCACTACTCATGATGCTATTCCTGTGTCCACCGTACGGGGAGGGATTCATAATACCACCTGTGCTTAAGGGGGTTTCATTCAGCTGTTCTGTGCCTTCAAGTTGGTAAGATTGCTAAAGGACGCGCTTTATATATTTGCGAATATCCCTGTAATGCCGCAATGTTAATGAAGGTGCTCTGGGATGCTTGCTTATCAGCTTTTGTGTTCTCTTTGTAGATGAGTTGCATTCAAGTGAATAAAAGCTCATGTTCGGAGTTTTCCTGGTTAAGCGTTTCGTTTCATCACAATACGGACGTAAATGAACATTCTTTTAGCTCTGCACGCCTTGTATTTATTGTTTAAAATAACACTTTTGTACACCGCCATTGAGCCCCAGTGTGCAGGCCACCGTCTACAATTCTTGAAGAAGAGACATAATTACTCTTTGATGGAAAATGCTTTGCGAGTTTGTTTTCTCTTCAAAAATAGACCCCAGTGAACACACATTCGTGTTAAAAGATTGCCCTTTACAAGCTTCCCTTATGAAGGGGAACAGACATCTGCACAAACACACAAACTGGCATTGTGCTTTATATGGGAGATATGATAAGTATATGGCCAATGTTAAACATAATAACAGGCATTATTAAGTACATAAGAGGTCACACGAAGTTTGGATGTTTTGATTAATAGCACAAGGAGATTGGTTCGTGATGAAAGCGAGACTGGAGGCCAATCGAAGGTATTTTGCTGCAACACCCACAGGAAAATATTTTCTGACCTTCAAGTCGTTCCAGGTATTTCGGACGTTTGTGGGAATACTTGTGACATATATTTGCACAAACCTCAGTTCATTGTTCATCAATGTGTCCTGCGAAACATGAGGGCAATGAACAGAGTATTATTTGCAAGAGATAAAATGAACACAGATCTCACTGCAGCTTTCACTAGCAGTGTTAATGACCATGCTGACCGCTACAAATATGTCCTTAGCACCTTGTTGAACGTCCATGTACCTGCCACGTCACAATCTGTGAATATTCGTTCGCACACTCTTTGGTATTTTCACTAAATTAAGTGTGAGAAACAAAAACTCAGAGAGCTGGAAAACAAGTGGCATTCCCCCAGGTTGGAAATAGATCGTGACCTCCATTAGTTCTGTATTGTTGTCCACAACAACCAAATGAACGACTACTGTGGCAACAACCAAATGAAGTGGTAGATAGGTCGAGTGGTACAAGGATATTGGCACGATTGTGCAGGCTTCATGGGCCTCAAGGCCTCCTCCTTTGTTGAAATTCCTTGTGTTAGGCCTTGTGTGATCCTCACGTACAAGTTGAGTGAAGGAGACATTTGGCATAAACAGTGAGTTATAAATCAGCCTCAGGAACCAAATGGAAAAATAAATTTTTAAAAAGAAACACAAACAAGGAAAACCAGAAAAACTGCCATTGCCACTTACATAGTTTAATAACACTGTCCCACACCCTCACACACCCTCACACACCCTCACACCCTCCAGTCGTTTTCCCAACCAAGTATGAACTTTCTTGTGTGAGGAATCAGATGTTAATCAATCTTTACACTGATTTACACCAATGTAAGATTTCCCACTTTTTTAATTTGTGTCTCATACGTTTTACAGAGCATGGGTGATTGGGTGATGCCGGAACAGATTCTTGGCAAGGTGTATCCTGGGTGGTTTGCCATTGCCTTCCCAGCGTTGTCCATGCTCCATCCTTTTAAATGCGGAACGCCAAGAAAGGAAGCAGCTCGTGTATCCTGGGTGGTTTGCCATTGCCTTCCCAGCGTTGTCCATGCTCCATCCTTTTAAATACTGAGCGCCAAGAAAGGAAGCAGCTCGTGTATCCTGGGTGGTTTGCCATTGCCTTCCCAGCGTTGTCCATGCTCCATCCTTTTAAATGCGGAACGCCAAGAAAGGAAGCAGCTCGTGTATCCTGGGTGGTTTGCCATTGCCTTCCCAGCGTTGTCCATGCTCTATCCTTTTAAATGCTGAGCGCCAAGCAAGGAAGCAGCTCGTACCAATTATAAACTCTTTGTATGACTCGGACGGGGTTTGAACTTCCCACCTCCCAGACTCAGAGCCGACGCTCCATTACACCACCGAGTTCGACATTCCCAACTTTGTGGATTATTTCCTTGATACACTTGGAAAAAAGATCTTTTCAAAAAGACTCTGGAAAAAAATATTTAAATAATGTGGTCATAATTATTTATAAATGTATCTTCTCCTTTATGATGCAACAAACATGGTTATCAACATTTCAAATTAAAACAAAACCTAATTTGCTATTTATTTCACAATCCGGTAACACAACCAGATATCCCTTACCTCTCGTGACGAAGATGCGTTCAATCTGCACAACGATCAGACAACCAACCAGGAAGCAAAGCAGGTTTATACGTTTTGTTACGTCATTTCGGAAGAATGCATGACGTCATTTACTTGCAGTGACTATTCGATCTTACAGTTTTCAAGTCCATCACATACTCTCTCTCACCTTTCACTTCATTCTTTAACAAACACTTGTGGAAATTCCACATCATCTTTACCCTGTCCTCGCGAAGCGAAACGCAGGGTTAAGCATGCGGGTTCGTACGTACGTACGTACGTACGTGCGTGTCTGCATTAAAAAATGCATTTTCTCGGCAATCGTTTGTCCGATTGACATGAAATTTCCACCATAGGAGGGCGCCCTCCTGTAGAATATTTTAGTGGATATTATGACGTCACAGGTCACGTGGTACGGGCGCCATCTTGGAAAAACCTAAAAACTTTGCACCTCTATATCTCAAAAAACCGCTGCACAGAAATAATTGAGACAGGTCTCGTTGCAAAGAACTCCCCATGCGGAATAACATATGTGAATGATGACGTCATAGGTTCCGCCGTTATGACGTCATAACTCGACAAGTAAAAAACTTTATCCGATCAGGATGAAATTTCTTCAGCATCTTCTCGGTATAAATTTATACAGAAATAAAATTAAAATGACGTCGTAGGTCCCGTGGTTCGGACGCCATTTTGTTTTGAGTGAAAACCCTGAAAAACCACGATAATCAAATTTTCTCCAAGACGACTGAACAGATCGAGGCCAAACTTTGCAGGCAGAGTCGCATACGCATGACGAACAAAAAAGTCAATCGGATGAAAATTGAGGATTTTAGAGATTATAAAAAGTGGTTGACCTTTGGCCAATGTTGACCTTTTGGATTACGCTGATCTAAAAATAGTTGTTGGTTGAATTCAGTTAACTGATATGAAAATCACATTCAAATTCCAAGTCAATCGGATGAAAATTGAGGATTTTGGAGATTATAAAAATGTGGTTGACCTTTGGCCAATGTTGACCTTTTGGACTACGCTGATCTAAAAATAGTTGTTGGTTGAATTCAGTTAGCTGATGTGCAAATCCTTTTCACATTTCAAGTCACAAGTTTCACATTTCAAGTTTCATACAATTGTATGAAAATTCAGGAGTTTAGAAATTCAAAAAAAAGTGGTTGACCTTTGGCCTATGTTGACCTTTTGGCCTATGCTTATCACAGAAATAGTTGGTGGTTGAATTCACTTCACCAATATGTAAATCCTATTCAAATTTCAAGTCAAACGGATTAAAATTGAGGATTTTGGTAATTAGAAAAAAAAAAGGCTGACCTTTGGCCTATGTTGACCTTTTGACCTTTTGACTTAAAAAATATATAGCATTTTGTCGGAACACAAACTCTACCATTTGGTGAAGTTTCGTGAAGATCGGTTTAAAATTGTGACCTGGAGGCAGGTATAAATGAGCGGACAGACAAACAAACAAACACACAAACCGCAGTGATCAATAAACATGCAAAGAATTTTTTTTTTTTTGCCAAGTAATGAAAAATCACTCAAAGAGTGACACTTGGCAAAACAGAACAAAGTAGCATGGCACACAGTGGAGCATCCTTTTGACCTGAAAAATAATTATTGGTTGAATTCTGTGACCTGATATGCAAATCGTCTTCAAAGTTTAAGTTAATCGGATGAAAAGTGACAATTTTAGAAATTCGGCCTATGTTGACATTTTGGCCTATGTTGACCTCAAAAATAGTTGGTGCTTTCTTTCAGTAAGCTGATATGAAAATCCTTTTCAAATTTCAAGTCAATCAGATGAAAATTGAGGATTTCACAAATTTGAAAAAAGTGGTTGACCTTTGGCATATATTGACCTTGTGACCCATTTGGACCTCAAATAGTTGTTGGTTGAATTAAGTTCACAGACATGTAAATCCCATTCATATTTCAAGTGAATGGGATGAAAATTGAGGATTTTAGAAATTAGAAATTGTTGTTGACCTTTTGCCTATGTTGACCTTTTGGCCTATGCTGATCTCAAAAAAAGTTGGTGGTTAAATTCAGTTAGCTGCTATGAAAGTCCGATTCAAACTTCAAGTCAATTGGATGAAAATTGAGGGTTTTAGAAATTCAAAAAAAGTGGTTGACCTTTGGCCCATGTTGACCTTTTGGCCGAAGCTGATCTCAAAAATAGTTGGTAGTTGAATTCAGTTGGCTGATATGTAAATCCTATTCAAATTTCAAGTCAATCAGATGAAAATTGAGGATTTTAGAAATTCGAAAAAAGTGGTTGACCTTTTACCTCAAAACGATATAGGAATTTGTCGTCCACGAACTCTACGATTTGGTGAAATTTCGTGAAGATCGGTTAAAAACTAACCTGGAGGCAAGTATAAATGAGCAGACAGACAACACACACACACACACACACACACACACACACACACACACACACACACACACACACACACACACACACACACACACACACACACACACACACAAACCGGAGTGATCCAGATACTTGCAAAAAAATATTTAAAAATTGCCAAGTAACAAACAGACTCAAATGCAATTCCCTCTCCTTGGCATGAATAATTCATTACATATACCGATGACACCAAAGGTAGGATAAATGAAATTGGTGTTGCATTTGCTAATGTGTTACTTATGCTTCAGTCACATTTAGCTCGGCGGCCGTAGGGTCTAAAAAATCTACGGCCACTAGCAATTATAGGGCGGCCGCAGTATTTTCACGGCCACACAATGTAGCAGTCACATATGTTTTTATTTTTCGGGTAGCCGCACGGGGTATTTAGAAATTGTGGAGACCGAAAACGTGGGGGTGCCGTACGGTCTTTGATTTGATGTCGCACGGTGACCTTAGGGCGTCCCTGCAGCGGCCATATAATTTTCAAGGCAGACGCAAGGTAGCCTCAAGGTGCCCGCAAGGCGACCGCAGGGGGGCCCTAAGGCGAACGTGCGGCCAGACGGACGGTAACGAGTGGGTATATATACCAGTTCTTTTTCATATGTATAACAGCACTTACAGTTGTCATGGCTATGGCTTGTCGAATTGCTACGGCCACCCAAGAAATGAAAAAAGTTATAACTCCGCGCTATAATTCCACGGCGACCCCTACGGCCTGTAAAAGATAGCCATACGCCCTAGGGCCACCCTGAGGCCACCTCAGAAACTCTGCGGCCGCCGCACGTTTCTGTCAATTTAGGGGGGGTAAGGCCGCCGTATCCTAGCTGAAGAGCAAATGTGACTGATGCTTTAGTCTGGTGGAGTGGCCGTGCACTTGTTGTACCATTTTAGAATGCGCTTGAACCTATCATTGAGAGAGGCAAGGACCTTTTGTTGCTCTTTCAGTTTTAGGATTGGATTGCGGGGAATTTTTTATTTCTGCCGCCTGATAAAGAAACGTAAGAGCAACATGTTCAATGTAGTTGTTGAACGGCCTGACAACAACATGGAAACACCACGAAAGAGGCAGCACACAGCACGCAGGACACTGGTGTCAGACAGCACGGTGTCGACGCATTTCGGAGCACATAGAGTATAGCGGGTGTGGACGCATGTTGGAGGAGATAGTAGAGGACGGTGTGCATGCCGGACAGGAGAAGGCAGGTTGGTTTGCTGTACAACTTTTGAGGAAACATTGCGTTTTAAGCATGGTGTAAAATATAAGTTCTCCAAGTGGTCCCGACCTGGGAACTTTCATGGGGGCGCTCCAGAGTCCACGGATGGTAGGGGGGCACTGGCAATGATTTGGGGGGCACTGTCGATTTAGAGGAGCAGCGGCGATTTGGAGCGCTCTTTGGGCTTCCTGCAGTCTGAATAGGTTACCCGGCGCCATTCGGCAAATTGGCCATCCAATCAACGACCACATTCTTTCCCCCTCCGCATGGTTTTTATGATCACATATTCGCTGATGTCGTGTCGGTATTTTCTTGTCCATACATGCTCACGCAACAAACATGATAGTGTATGACACCAGCGAAATACTATTGGCCACCAATGCGGCCAATAGTACAACATTAATTTTTTTCACGTGGTGCCATTTCAACCAATCGGCTTGCAAGAATCTTTTTATGCGGGATATAATACACTCTATTCGTGCTGGACTATTCAACGTGCCTGGTTCAACTTTACAGCCTGGCCTGATCAGCACAGACATTGGGCAAGGTATGAACAGTCAGTGTTAGCGCTGGTGTTAGTCTTTCGACATTTTGGCGTGTTGATTTCGTTATTCAAAAAAGCTTCACGTCCCGTCGGCTTCAAGATGTCGGCCTCAAAGAAAAAGTGTCATCAGTATTCCGTTGAATGCATCAAGTATGGATTCATTCCATCTCCGACGAACAAACAGTTACCAATGTGTTTGTTGTATGGTATCACGCTGTCCACTGAAGCAATGAAACCATCTCGACTGAGCGAGCACCTGAGTAAAAAGCACAGTGATGAGGCTCGTGCAGAGGTCAGCTATTTCCAATCGCTGAAAGAGAAATTTGAGAAGCGATCCATGGTAACGACGATGTTCAAAGCCAGCCAAAAGCTCGTGGATAAAGGACTGGAAGCGTCGTATAAGCTGTCATTGCTCATCGCCAGATCTGGAAAACCGTATTCAATCGGCGAACAGTTGATCAAACCAGCTGTTGGGGAAGTGATAAAAACCGTTATGGGCCAGGATCCGAATCCAGTTCTCTCGTCGATTGCGCTCAGCACTGATTCCGTGGCCAGGCGGATTGATGAAATGTCATCAGATGTAGAAGATAAGCTGTGTCGTGAGCTGAGCAGCACACACTTCGCTATCCAGCTGGATGAGTCCAATTTGCGTGACAGTGAAGCCCTGTTACTCTGCTACGTTTGCTTCATCCGTGATCAGGAAATGGTGGAAGAAATGTTGTTTGCCCACTCTCTCCGGACCGATACGAAGGGTTCTTCCATCTTCCAAGCGTTGGAGAAGTACTTTACTGATATGAACATACCGATGGAGAACATTCTCGCTTGCGCGACGGACGGGGCACCAGTGATGGTTGGCCGCCAGCGTGGTTTTATTGCGCTTCTGAAGAACCAGGTACCGTCCGTGTTCGCCATTCACTGTGTCGTGCACCGCCAGCATCTTGTAGCAAAAGCTCTCAGCACCAGACTTCATCCATCACTCCAAACAGTAATCAAAGCAGTGAATAAAATCAACGTGTCGTCTCTGCACGATCGGCTGTTTCGTCAGCTTTGCCAGGAGAATGATGAGGCATTCGAGCGGCTCCTGTTGCAGACCGAAGTTCGATGGTGGTCCAAAGACGCTTGTTTGACCCGTTTCCATGCCCTCTTTTCAACAGTGGTCGAGTTTCTGGCGGAAATTGATACGGAGCTATCGAAGAAAGTGAATGCGATTGAGCATGATGTGGCTTACCTCACGGACATATTCAGTATACTGAATGATGTCAACAAACAACTCCAGGGTGACCATATGACGCTGATTAAAGCAAAGAAAGTGATCGGCGCGTTCGTAACCAAGGCGACTATGCACAGGGAAACCCTCGGCCGCAGAGATATGTACCATTTCCCCCGGTTGGCAAAGGAAACTGCTGTTTCTGATGAAGAGCTGCTCGTTTATTGCAATCACCTTGAGAAGATTCGTGGAGATATGGAGCAGCGTTTCAGAGACATGCTAGAACTGTCGGTGCCAGCATGGGTGATCAACCCATTCAAATGTGACATTCAAGATGTGAAGCGCGAATTACAGTACGAAATTTTCAACCTCCACAATGATGATGAGGCGAAGGCAACATTCTCGCAGCATGAATACAGCAAATTCTGGATTCTGGAGCAGGGCGAATACCCCGCAATGTGGACAGAGGCAGAACTGCTGCTGATGGCGTTCCCCACATCATACCTCGTTGAAAGAGGGTTCAGCACCGTGATGATGCTGCTGACCAAGTATCGAAACCGCCTTGACATTACCAAGAGGGCGATCTGCGTCTCCACCTCTCTGAGATGGAGCCAGACGTTCGTAATCTCGCAGCGAGTCACCAGGCCCACCCTTCACACTAACGGTATTTGGGCCTGTGATAACAGATTCCCAGTTTGCCTCACCTGGACCTGTTCTGCTGAAACATTGTAGGTCGTGCAAAATAAAATAAAAAGTAAAGTAAAATAAAGTAAAATATTATTCAGAAAATATTTTGGCTTCTGTTATTTTGGTTTCCTATCTACATAAATTCCAGGTGTCCGACCACGAACGATAGGACAATGGGGGCATTGGGCCGGTCCAAGATGGCAGAAGGGGGCGGTAGTCCAAAAAAGTTTGAGAACCACTGGTGTAAAAGGTCACATAATAACAACGCACCGCAAAAGGCATGTTGTTTGAAGTGAGGTCAAATAAGTTATGGAGGAAGTAGCGCAGGAAGGAAGGTGTCCAGCACACACACGTGCCGGTGAACAGGATTCTCTCACTCCCCTAAAATCTCACTCTAGAGTGATTCTGTCATAGGATAACACCACTCTCGAGTGAATTTTATCCCTGGGAGTGATTCTATCCTCCTACACCGGTGCTCCTCCCTCATACATAGCTTGGCTTCACGCTGTTGAAACCAAAGCTTTCAGAATCATTGTACTTAGGCAGTTAAGACCGAAAAATAGGGCGTATCGTTCATTTTTTCAGGAAAGCACCAAATTTGGCACAGATGTAGTATGGACCTATACAATTGTTTTCCAGAGGGGCGCCCAAAAATTCAAAACCCCTGGTGGCCGCCATATTGAATTTCAACATGACCGCCCTCTCTGACCTATTTCCCTCAATAACTTCTATACTATGAGCGATGACACCACAGTTCCAGTGTCTTACCCCATGTTTTCATGGTCTCTGAATCCAATGGGATCAATTGCATAAAGATTGGCATCCGTCATCTTTAATTTCAAGATGGCCGCCATGGTGTTTCCATTTTCCTTGAATCTCTCATAGTATTTTCGGTAAAATTTCAATTCCAAGTGATACACATTGTTTTATTGGTCTCTGATAACAATGGAATGGTATTAATTAATCAAAGTTACACACAGTTGCAGTTTTAACTTAAAATATTGTGGGCACTTGAAAGGTGGAGGCTCTCGCACAGATGCGTAGTACTACAAGCACTGTCCATCGCAGTCACACAGTGATGTGCAGGGGAGATTTGCCCTGGAGCATTTACAGTTGCCTTTACAGGCCGACTTACAATGGCAGCTTGTAAGCTCTGAACATGCCTCCTGTGTCAGTGGTATTGTGGTCCAAATTGGTGTCCAAGAAGTCCCTGTTTTCAAACAGCCCCAATCAGCTGGTGATGGAAGTTCTGGGTAGGGCACAAGTGCCTGACTCCATACGTGTCCAGCCTGAAAACATGCACGTTTTAGGTGTTGCTCGAAGGCGTCTGCTGTTGGGGGAATGTGATCAATTGTTCTTGCCTTCTTCGTGAACAAGTGTCGGCGCATGTCATTCACTGTCTTTATCTCGGTAGTCCGGTCATAGAGGATGGCAACATATCTTTCTAGACTCGGACTTCCTGCGGCCAAGGCCGGTGGCAATTTTATTGATGGCAAGGTAGCGGTAGCTTTTACCAGTGCCAATGGCAATCCAGAGTTCCTCTACACCGTGTGACTGGTAGGTAAAGTAGTGTGCTATTGCCAAGACCACAATATCAGAATCTACAGTTCGAATCAATACCCGTTTTCTCCCCTTTTTCACGGCACCCAGGACATTTTTTTGGATTTTTTCAATTTTCTGAATTTTTGGGCGCCCCTCAGGAAAACAATTGTATAGGTCCATACCACATCTGTGCCAAATTTGGTGCTTTCCTGAAAAAATGAACGATGCTTCCTCTTAACTGCCTAACTATTGGAATCTCCTGCGATGAAGCTAACTCCGAGGGCCTTTCACTCACTCACCGCAGGCAGGTTGGTGGTCTTTCTGTCTTCTACCGCCTCCTCTCCGGCCTTGCTCCCCCAGCTCTCTCTGTGCTCTGTCCCCCTAATATTCCCACAGGTCTCACAAGATCTGCCAGCAACCCTCTTTTGGTTGAACTGCCAAAATCTGGGCTCTCTGCTCACCTTCACTCTTTCAATCCCCTTTTCTCCCACCTCTGGAACAAACTCCCCCACTCCCTTCAATCCCACTCCTCCCTCCAGGTCTCTACAACAGCTGTTCACCACCATCTCTTGTCTTCCCCATCCAAAACGTTGATCTTTTCCACCCCCGCTAATTCACCCCAGATACACTTTTTTTGAAATTCCAACTTCTTTCCTGGAAGTCCTTGCAGTGTTCATATGTTTTATACCTCTCCCCCTCCCCCCAAGCCCTCCTCCTCTCACATTTCTCTCGATGTCCTTGCTCTCAAATGTTGTGTTTGTGTCCTTCCCCCTCTCTCCCCATCTGGTGTTCCACTCTCCTTATTTTGTTTTATGTGTCGGTTGACTTTTTGTGTGATTAATTTTAGCTCTTTCACGAGCCTCGATCTTGTATACAAAAAAAAAATTAAAAAAAATTGGTCATTTGGCCAGTTCTATCTTTACTGCATCTTGGTCAACTTGGTGATGTAAACTGATCCACATCCCCCATCCGTCTCGTTTTTCAAGATATAATTTCTGAAGGCAGAGATATCAGACAACTCCATTAAACAGTGAAATGCCTGCGATTAGTCTGTTTCGTCTTGCAATGGCCTCTTACGAAAGGAAAACCTTCTCACAAGCTCCTGACTGGCATTATATATCCAAGGTACCCATTACACCTCTTCCATTTCTCCTCTTGTGTATTACTGGCCTATTCTGGTGGATTGTTGCAGTAAGGATATCAAGAACTGGTCGGCTTTCATACCAGAACAGAGAACCGACATTTATGACTTCCTGCTTCGATATTGTTATCCTGGAACCTTCAGGGTCTACCTCTGATCAACTACTTGCCACTTAAAGTGAAAATTGAAAAATACTGACTCAGTGTATGATGATCAATGCTTTATTCAGTTTTCCCAAAATGGAAAGTTTGCATGAAGAATATTCTTTAAACGGTCATGATGAGTAAAACACACGTGTTTGTCTGTGCGCAGGTTACGAGCAGTAAAAGGCTCCATCTTCCTTTCTACTGAAGCCGTTATTTGTAGTCGCTGTGTGACAACTCTGCAAAAAAAAAGATGTGCAGTTGGTAATCTGATTGATACTTTCAACGAAGGTTGATGTTCAACTTCAACAATGTCGTTCTTTAGGGGTTTTTTTCTGAAGATCAATGATGCCTTATCATTGTTGAGCAGTCCTGCTTAAGTCGGCCCACCGATCCTCCTCGGCTCCTCCAAGACACGCAATCTTCCAGTATCCCACACCTGGTTCAAAGCTCCATAACTGGCTGTCTCGAAGAAATTATTTTTTGCAATTCCATCAACCAAAAGGTTCAGTTATTAACGATTACAAAATGGTTCTGAATTGAACAGGGGGGAGAGAGGACAAAGCCACTGCACTTTCAGCATTTCATTAACTATTTACTGCTGCACCCAAAGCATTGTGATGTCATGGCGTCACAGCAAACAAATACACTCTTGTTACAAGGGTATCTTATTTCTCTAAGTACGTAATGTAAAAAGTGCTTGTTCTTCTAATTACCTCCGCCACCAAAGGTGGATGGACGTTATGTTTTCACCCCTGTTTGTTAGTTAGTCTGTCTGTCCGTTTGTGAACAAAATATCTAAGTTGTGGACGGATTCAGACGAAATTTGGCACGGAGGTAGTGTATGTGACAAGGACGAAATGACTAGATTTTGGTGAAGATCCAGATTCTGATCGGGCAAATAGATTTTTTAAAGTGATTCTTCACCATTGGGAGACAGGGCCAAAAACGATACATAGCAGGATATCTCAAAATGTTATGGATGGATTTGGACGAAACTTGTTGGACAGGTTGTGTGTGTGACGAGGAAGAATCGATTCAATTTTGGTGAAGATGCGGATCTGGATCCAGCTAGAATAATTTTTAAAGTGATTCTTCACCATTGAGTGATACTGGCGTGACTCGGCACGCTCCGCGCACCTCACCACATGTCGATTCAGAGGGAGAAGCATCTTTGACCATTTCGGTGTCTTTTAGGTATTTTGGGTCTTCATGGTATTTTGGGTCTTCAGGGTCTTTTGGATCCTCTGGGCCTTTAAGGGTATTTTGGGTCTTTGGGGTGTTTTGGATCTTTGGGGACTTGAGGGTCCTTTTTCAGGGTATTTAAGGGTTTTTGAGGTCTTCATGGTGTTTTGGGTCTTCAATGCATTTTGGTTGGGCCTCCGTGGTCTTTTGGGCCTTCAGGGTATTTTGGGCCTTCGGGGTCTTCCGGGTCTTCCGGGTCTTTTGCGTCTTCGGGGTGTTTTGGGTCATCGGGGTCTTTGGGGCCATTTGGGTCTTCAGGGTCTTTTGGAGCCTTATGGCCTTTAAGGGTCTTTGGGGTCTTCATGGTCTTTTGTGTCTTCAAGGGTATTTTGGGTCTTCAGGTGTCTTGGGGGACTTGAAGGGTTGTCAAAGGTTTGAGGTGTCTCAGCAGTCTAAACGTAATTTAGAGTTCTGTATGTCTTTTGGGTGTTAATATATTTGAAGAAGAAGACATTTGGTCGCATATAAACACATATAACCATATACGTTTGCTCTTTTGTAATAAGATGGCCAAAAACCAGGGGTAGATCAGGGTATGATAGATTGGACCTATCGATGGTGATTCCTGTGATTGATTTTTATTAAATGTGACTCTGTATTGTGATTTTCTGGTCTACTCTGAGATACAAAACGTAAACTGTTCACCAGTCCACCTTTGGTTGCAGAGGTAACAAGGGTATCTAAGAGAAATAAGTACGTAATGTAAAAAGTGCATGTTCTTGTAAGTACCTCTGTCACCAAAGGTGGAATGGGGTCATGTTTTCACCCCTCTCTCTCTAACTGTCACCAGGATATTTCCAAAAAAATATGAAGTTAGATTTTGTGGACAGGTTGTGTGTGACAAGGATGAAGTGATTCTATTTTGATGAAGGTCCTGATCCGAATACTCAAACTTTTAAGTGATTCTTCACCATTGAGAGACGGGGCCAAAAATGATACACAGCACGATATCCCTAAAAGTTACGGACGGATACGGATGGATCTTGGTGGACAGATTGGGAATGTGACAAGGACGAACAACTTCGATTTTGGTGAAGATAAGGATACATTAATTATTTTTTAAGTGAGTCTAAATAATTGAGAGATGGGGCCAAAAATGATAAATAACATGATATTTCAAAAAGTTGTGGACGTGTTATGACAAAACTAGGTGGATGAGTTGGTAAGGTGACAGGAACAAGCCAATAAGGTTTTGGAGAAAGAGGGGGGGGGGGGGTGCCACGAATAGCGGGGTTGAAGGATAAACTAGAGGGAGACTTGGACAAGTAATGGAAGAGGGAAGGAATGAGGGGGGAGGAAGCAGAGCATCCATGTAGTGGACAAAACGGATGATAGAAGCAAACTCTCAAGAATGAAAACTGCAAACGGGAAGGTGGGAGAGTGGGGGTTAACTGGGGTATAAATTATCATAGTTTTGGATCGGGGATGATCGGAGATGGTGGGGAACAGCTGTCTTGAAAACCTGGAGGGAAGATTGAGATTGAAGAGAATATAGAAGTTTGTTCCATGGTGGGAAAAAGAAGACCTAATGAGTGTATGTGAGCAGTGATTCTGAATATTGTGAGTTTCACCATAAAGGGGTCGATGGCGGAGCACGTGCGCCCTGCAGAAACCTGGGGAGGGGGAAGGGGGGACAAAGTATGGGAAGAGCAGAGGGTGCAAGAGCAGAAAGGAAGGGGTAGAACACAGAGACCAATGATCTCTCTGCGACGGCAAAGTGATAGATCCATAAACTCAGCTTCATTGGGGGATCTTCCAATAATCTTGAAGGCCTTGGTTTCCACATTGTCAAGCTGAACAAGGTGTGATGCAGGGGAGCCATCCCAGAGGAGAGAGCAGGACTCTATCAAGCTGTGGAGAAAGGCCTTGTGGAAATGTAACTCACTGATTGGGACTGGTAACTCATTGATTGGGACTGGTAACGAAGCAGATAGACGATTTCGTAAATGAATGTCAGGAATGTGCACGAACATGGTAATCTCTTGTCCACCTGGTCACAGCCCCAGGCTGGAGCACCCCCCTATTGTTTGGTAAATGGAACTCGCAGCAGGGAGGAGCGAGTTGGTGCCAGGAAGGCGAGCAGGATGACTGAGTAACATTGCTGCAGAGAAGGGATTACGATTTCAGCGCACAGAGGATTAACTGAAGTTTGCCGATATAAACAGAAGAGACTTTGAGTCAAAGGGCACTCATCATCAGAACCTCTGCCCGTCGGGAGGAAGGAGGACGGGAATGGCAGAGGAACATCGGCCGAACAAGAAGGACCATGCGGATAGAGTGACCTGGTCCATTGAGTTAAACGGTAGTTATTTGGTATTGGAATGAAAGTGAACAACCAGTTAATAAAGTCATGACCTTTTGTAAAACCTGTTTCCGACCATTGGCGTCTTGAGTCTCACCTACACTTCCACGACAATCTGGAGGCACCGCTGGGATTTCGAGTGGACGTCGCCAAGGTAAGCATGGCGTCTTGGGGATGGTCCATTATGAAATACGAACTTGTGTTTAATTCTGAACATGGTTGAGGATGTGTGTGTGGGGCTTGCCGCGATATAAGTAACATAATCCAAGGAGTGTAAACGTATTTTTGTCACGACCATCCGAGGTAAAAGTCAGGATGGAACGTTTTAAATGATTCTATTATTCGTGTGCTTGCGAGGATGCGTACGGTATACGCTGGGTGTTAAGAGCCTTACTCTGGTCTGCAGGCAAATCGGCTCATGAAGTGCACCATGAGGCGATTTGTTTGCCGGTTCGGTAAGGTTCGGTAAGGTCCGTACACGTGTACAATCGTGTACACCCGTTTTAAATAAATAAATAAATAATTTTTTTTAGTTTTCCCGCCATTTCTAAAACTCGTTTGATTACAATATAAATTAATGACAGACAACGCCATCTCATGCCGGTCCAGAATTATTGTGAAAGATGGCGATTGGATGAAAATTGCATACCGACACTCCCTCACTGTCCCTCATTATCCCTCAATTCCATTTCGGCTACCTGTCTCTTGCCCCCGCTCTTTCTTGCGAAATGAACGTTCTTTGAACAAGTGGAATGATTTAGGAATGTTTAGAGGTCATTGCAATATTAATTACTGGGGATCATTTGTGAAATTTCATGAACAGATATGTGCAATGGATCCAATTTGAGTGAGTATGAGAAAATTTGGTGCAGGATTCGTGGAATGTACAAGGCTGGTACATGTGTTTAGCACTTGGAGACGTACCCCTGAGCTGCCCGCTCTAGGTGTGCGATTAAGGCGGCGGACAAAGAAAGTATTATATACAGATATTTTTTCTCAGTCAAATTGGATGGGAAAAATCCACTTTTATATTT